>NW_015387726.1:155293-197109 GCF_001527695.2 Protobothrops mucrosquamatus | reverse complement strand
TACTTAGATTTCAGTAAGGCATCTGGAAAAGAAGACCACAACACACTCCTTGGTAAGCTAGAAAAAGGTGGAATAGACAACATCTATCCACCAGATGGATCTGTAGCTGGCTGACAAACTGTACTGTCATGGTTCTGACAAATGAAACTCTTTAAAAGAACTTCGAGGCATTGTTTATCTTAAAGAATCTTTTATTCGAAAAACAAAGCATCAGCACTACATAGTCAAAACCAAAACCTGAATTTCCCCCCCCCAGGCACAAAATAGCAAAGCACAATTTCCTCCTTAAATTAACAGTCATAAATCACATTCCCCAATTAGCTTGAAGCGCAGGCTTTCTCCCCAGCTCCCCAGCCCGCCAAATCCTTATCAGCTCTTGATTCCCATGGCTGAGTTATTGTTGTTATGACTAACTGGACTCTCATCCTCATCCCCCCTCCCAGCATCATCTAACTCTAAAAGCGAAAGAGAAAAGATGGCTACATTTCCATTTATTGTCAAAGCAAGAACATCTGATGTTAGCAGCACTGACACATACTCAATGAGTAGTTCTCAACGGCACTACATCCACATGGAGAGAAGTAAGCAGTGGGGTACCACAAGGTTCCATCTTAGGCCCAGTACTCTTCAATATCTTCATAAATGACTTTGATGAGGGAACTGAAGGGGAACTCATCAAATTTGCAGATGACATTAAACTGACAGGAGTAGCCAACACCCAAGAAGACAAATTCAGGATCCAAAAAGATCTTAACAAACTTGAACAATGGGCCCTATCCCACAAAATGAGTTTCAATGTGGAGAAAAGCAAAGTCTTACATTTAGGCAGAAAAAAACAAAGGTACAAATACAGATTGGGTGAGACCTGGTTTAAAAACAGCAACTGTGAGAGGGACCTTGGAGTCCTGGGGGACGATCACTTGACCATGAGCCAAAAAAGCTAATACAATCCTGAGTTGTTTAAACTGAAGCATAGAACCAAGGTCACATGAAGTATTAGTACTGCTTTATAAAGACCACTTGTAAGACCACTCCTGGAATACTGCAGCCAATTTTGGTCACCATGTCACAAAAAAAGATGTTGAGCGTTTGGAAAAAATTCAGAGAAGAACAACTAAGATGATCAAAGGCCTGGAGACTAAAACATATGAAGAATGGCTATGGGACTTGGGTCTGGCTAGTCTAAAGAAAAGAAGAAATAGGGGAGACATTGTAGCAGTATTTGAGGGGCTGCCACAAGGCAGAGGGGGCCAGGTTGTTCACCAAAGCACCAGAGGGAAGGACGAGAAACAATGGTTGGAAACTGAACAAAGAGAGAAGCAACCTGGAATTAAGGAGAAACTTCCTGACAGTGAGGACAATCAACCAGTGGAACAGCTTACCCCCAGAAATCGTGGGTGCTCCATCACTGGAGATTTTCAAGAAGAGACTAGACATTCACCTGTCTGAGATCCATATTCAAGAGGACTACTATGACATATGAAATCAAACAAAAGATTAGGTACCCATCCAGAAAGATAGAACAGAACATTACGGTTTGTACCTAGAAAGGTACCGAGAAACGCGGTGAGTATCGAAAACATAGTTAACACTCCAATCACAGGTACAAAGTGGTCGTATACAATCTCATCCATTGTGTGTGACTAACTTTACTTTTTTCTTCAGGCACAGAGGGAGGTTGTTCTTGAAAATTATGCTTAGCTTGCCGGATGCCTGCCAACCACATTTATCACGCCATTCAATTGGCACTGTGGCACTGTATCACTTTAAAAATATATTACCCCAGCAAGTAAATTATTTCTGAACTGGTCCAATAGGGTCTTAAAATCAAGCATAAACTTTGAGTAGTAATCTACAATTATGCAAGTTTTTAAAAAGTTAAAAAGCTAATCATGCTTTACTGTACAAGTTGATCATCTCAAAGGATTTCTTCTTTGCATACCTGGATAGCAATATTATTGCTATAACAAATTCATTTATTTCCCTCCCTCTGAAATATCACAAGTATTATTGGATTCTGTGGATGCCAATGAGACTCTGACTTTTTCCTTCATTGGAAGAAGGGGTCAAATCCAAAGACAGGATGCAGATATACGTTCAGTCCAGGAAGATCATTTCTTCATTTCCTTAGATGCCAGTATTTTTTGCCTTTCTCCCTCCCTCCCTTCCTCCCCCATTTTTTGTCTAGCTCTATAAACCGAAAAGTGAGGACTATGAGGGTGGGAATATATATATGCTTTAGGCTGCATATCCATTTGGTCACAGTATGGCTAATTAGGTTCAGAAATTATAAATTGCAGTCCATGCCTCTTGGCCTAATTTCATAGAAAGAATGCTGTGTCTCCTTGTCCCCCTAGCACAGAAACTAGGTATCAAAAGATTCAGTTGTCTTATTTTCTCAAGTATGACAAAGAGCCAAACAAATGTGATAAAAATGCAACCCTTTTCTGCCCAAATATCAACTCTAAGAGGATTTAGATCCTTCAGTAGTGGGCCTCCAATATATGAGATGGGGTTTAAACTATCCACTCTTTCAGGCCAAGGTCCTAATAATAATTTTATTAGGCCTATACATCTGGGATTTTCAGTTGGCATCAATTTGGAATCATAGTCTAATAACAGCTGGTAAATAATGATACTGACAGAAATATTGGCCATCTGCCTTGCCTACTGATTTATTTATCTAATTGTGATGAGTGCACAAGAGACAAAATGGTGTGAGTCTTAACAAAATGGACAATTTTATACTAGATTTCATCTATAACTTTGGCTGCCCTTAATGAGCAGAGAAACTATTTAGCATAATCCTGTAAGACATTTAACATTCATTTGGCCCTTACAGTATGCCCATGATAAGCTTGTAATTCCTAGAAAATGTCAAGTAAAATGATGCAGGGCTGGCCTGTTGAGGAAATGATCACAGATCTTGATTATCTATTCTAAAATCTAATGTATTATTTGTTGAATTCCCCTAGCTATGATGTATTGCCAAAATTTACACTCCATAGAAACAAGCTCTCTATCTTGGCATTCCATAAAATATGGGTAATTTTGTGAATATTTGGATGAGGACTTGGCTTTTTCCAGAAAGATTTACATAGCTGAAAGATAGAAACATTCCTTCTTGGAAAATATTCCATAATTATGCATCATAAAAATAATTAGATTATGGTGAATTAGTACAAATGTTTACAACAAAATTGCTATGCACAACATTATGGGTAATAATATGCTAATTGCTGCAGAATCAAAAGCTGATTATGTTTCAGCAGTATCAGAAATTGCCAAATTTGCGATTCTAAGCGAGGCTTGATACTTTCTATAGCATCTGGGAGACAAAGAAAGAAAGCAGCTAGCAGATTGACCCCAGTGGCAACCTGCAAACCTCTTGGTGCCTTAAAAGGTATATAGTATTGAATACAGAGCCAGTTTGGCATAGTGGTTAAGTTATCAGGCTAGAAACAGGAGACTGTGAGTTGTAGTGCTGCCTTAGGTACAAAGCTAGCTGGGTGATCTTCAGCCAGTCCTTCTCTCTCAACCCTAGGAAATAGATACAGGCAAGCCACTTCCAAAAAGCAGTTGTGAAGAAAAGTGAAGATATTTGCCCAGGCAGTTGAAACTCAAAGATACATGAATGAATGAATGAATGAATGAATGAATGAATGAATGAATGAATGAATGAATGAATGAACGAATGAACAAACAATGGCATCAGAAGGCCTTTTACATCTACTCACATGCTCAAAATGAAATAGCAAGCAACGCAGGATGTAGCCTGCATTGGTGACTTAAAAAGAGACTTGGCAACCATTTGTCTGAAATGATATAGGGTTTCCTGCTTGAGCAGGAGTTTGGACTAGAAGATCTCCAAGATCCCTTCCAGTTCTGTTCTGTTATTAGCCATTTCAGACAATTGGTTCAACAATGAGGGGTCCTTGGTGCTCTTTGAGCTTGCTTGTTTTCTTGCAGACATTTCATTATCCAAATTAGTGGGTAATTTGCTAGTTAGTTCAAGCAAATATCTACTTTGGGGTGTTGAAGGAAAAGTCTTCATCAGAGTCCAGTCCAAGCTGGGAATAAACCACATGATGACTGCTTTAGAAAAAAGGTTGTAGTTTATTGAAGAGGAAAGCCAGACAGAAAGATGGCTCTGGAAGAAAAGAGAGAATACATGTAGTAGGGCTTGGGTTTTTATACCTTCTTGAGCTTTTGTTTGGAGTTGTTCCTGTGGTATGAACTTTGACCTGAGTCTGAGTGTGCCTTTCTGGTATTCTGATGGTGGTGGGTTAATCCTATTATGTCCCAAAGGTCATATCCTGCTTCCCTGGGTCTGTGGCTGATGACTGTTGGATTTTTGGTGTGAGGAATTGTTCATTCTAGGGATTTTTCTTCCTAATCCCAGTTTTCTGACTCGAATCTTTCTAACAAGATTATCACATCTGAATTTCTGCAGACCTGGTTTCTGTCTGGAGCAGAGAGACTTTGGGGGCGGGAGCTGTTAGCTTCTGCCTTTAAAATCCTTTGGAGAAATATATTCTGCCTTTTTAATATTTCCCAAAATATTTCTTTCTCTGGATTCTTCCCACAGGGGACAACGTTTCCATTCTTATAAACAAAGCTAGTAAAACATTAATTTAATGTATAATTAAGATAGGGAATGGTGTCTGTTAACTCAGTATGTTTGTTAAATCTAATTCCTGTTAGAAAAATGACTTTAAATGATGCAAATGATATAAATTAATAGAAGTTGCAATGTCCTGTCAGTATCAGGAACAATGTATTTGTTCTTTTTTGGTGAGTGAAGTTCAAACAAAATTTTGACCTATTAATTAAAGATCTGGTGAATGGATGTTCAGAGAGATAATTTATTTGAATATGCTATTTCTATTCTAAATCATTGACTCAAGGTTTTTCACATTATTGCATCAAAGTCTTCCCCAACATGATTTTCTGGAGATGTCTTGAGAACTTAGGCCTTCTATATCTGAGCTGTAAAAATCCAGATAACCACTAGGTTGCAATGCTATACATTATAAGTCTAACTCCCTAACTTCAATCTAGTGATTATGTGGATTTTTACAGCCTTGATATGATATACCTAAAGAACTAGAAAAATTCAGTTTGTAATACAACACAGACACAGTAAAGGAAAAGACGAGTATTATGGAATGGGCAGATATTATTACAGATGATCCTTATTTAATGGCCACTGGTTCAGCAATTGTTCAAACTTATGATAGAATAGAATAGAGTCAGAAGGGACCTTAGAGGTCTTCTAGTCCAGCCCCCAGCTCAAACAGGAGAACTTATACCATCTCAAACAAGTAACTGTCTAGCCTCTTCATAAAAATCTCCAGTGATGGAGTGCTCACGATTTCTGGAGGCAAACTGTTCCACTGGTTAATTGTCCTCATTGTCAGGAAGTTTCTCCTTAATTCCAGATTGCTTCTCTCTTGTTCAGTTTCCAACCATTGTTTCTTGCCCTGCCCTTTGGTGCTTTGGTGAACAACCTGGCCCCCTCTGCCTTGTGGCAGCCCCTCAAATACTTCTATCATGTCTTCCCTATTTCTTCCTTTCTTTAGACTAGCCAAACCCAAGTCCCATAGCCATTCTTCATATGTTTTAGTCTCCAGGCCTTTGATTATCTTAGTTGCTCTTCTCTGAATTTTTTCCAAACTCTCAACATCTTTTTTTGTGATATGGTGACCAAAATTGGCTGCAGTATTCCAGGAGTGGTTTTACTAGGGTTTTATAAAGCGGTACTAATACTTCATGTGATTTTGATTGAGGACTACTCATTGGGTACAGTTTGCCAGCCAGCTACAGATCCATCTGGTGGTGATATTGTCTATTCTACCTTTTTCTAGCTTACCAAGGAGTAGGTTGCGGTCTACTTTATAAAACGTCTTACTGAAGTCTAAGTATATTATGTCCACAATATTTTGCTGGTCTATTAGTTTAGTCACTTTATCGAAGAATGAAATAAGATTGGTTTGGCATGATCTGTTTTTAACAAACCCATGCTGGCTGCTAGTTATAACTTTGTTTGCTTCTAGTTTTTCACAGATCTGTTTTTGATTATCTTTTCCAGGATCTTCCCAGGTATTGATGTTAGACTGATTGGTCTATAGTTTCCTGGGTCAGTTTTTTTCCCCTTTCTTGAAGGTGGAAACCACATCAGCCCTTTTACAATCCTTAGGTACTTCCTTGGTGCTCCAGGATTTTTGAAAGATGTGGTGCAATGGTTCTGAGATAACATCTGCCAGCTCCTTCAGAACTCTTGAATGTAATCTGTCATGTCACGGTGATTTATATTCGTCAAGGTTGGAAAGGTGTTCTCTTACCATTTTCTTGCTTATTTTAATTTTTGTTTCTAGTTTGTCTTTTGCAGTGGTTTTTTTTTTGTATGTTGGGCTATTGTTTCTTTTTGTGTGAAGACTGACGCAAAATATGAGTTAAGCAGCTCCCTGTTGCCATCTTCTCTCTTTAGTGGACCTACACTTTCCTTGACTTTTGACCTTGTCAGTCTTGAACAAATAGTACTTATGACTGGTCCTCTTCTGAAGCAGCTTCTCTGTGCTCAGATGATTGCAGGATTGTGAGTGCTCAACACACAATTAAGAGATCAAAGCCCACAGAAGCTGTGGTCACAAGATCGCCATTTGCAACTTTTTTTATTTTTTTGGCTAGGTTCCTACAGGCAAAGTCAATGGGGAAGACAACAAAATGGTGACCCTGTGCTGTCCTCATTTAATAACCCAGAATGATTTGTTTATGGAATGATAGAATGATGAAAACTGGAAATGCCATAATTTCCATTGCTAAAGGGCATGGTCACATGGTGTCATACTTTATGACTACGTTGCTTACTAATGGGAATTCCAGTACCAATTTCTCTTATTAAGTGAGGACTACTATAATAACTTGGTTTCTCAAATTATTACAAGATGACTATATCATATTCTATCATGCTAATATTATAAATATTACTAATATTAATATGTGTTAGTGTTGATAGAAAAATAAAAAAAACATTTAAAAGATAGTAGCTATTTAGATTTTTTTAAACCATTCAGAAATTCTATGGAGAAATCTGGCATATTTTGGGAAATGCCATGGGTATTAGAGATGTCACCTCTAATTTAAGTTAGTAATTCTATACATGTTTGGATTAAATGTAATAAGTTTGAAAGTCTCTGTATAGAAGAAAAATCATTGCAACATCCTCTCCCTCCTCCCCCTAGATTCCAGTGCATGGATTAGAAACCAGTTCCACACAGATGTGAAGTGAGCATTTAGAATACATATTCTTATTAAAATTTGTAGATAGTGCCCTGGAGAAGGAGACGTTTGTTATTTTTCCTCATACGTTTTGAATGCCTCCAGTCCCTGCCATCTTCACTATTTGAAATGCATAAATTAGTCCAGAGGCTTTCCTTACTCATAATTCAATTAAAACATACACACATCCTGAACTGGTAAGCAGCAACATTTTACTAATGAAACTTCTCAGGTAGTTTTTGCACAAAGCTTTTGCATTCCCATTTTTTAACAATAAACAAGCAAGATGTTCCCCAACTACAGTACCTTGTCTCCTGACACTAAGAACAAAGACATCTGTTCATAAAACTGCCTCATAAATCCTCTAGAAAGTTCTACTGGATTACAAATCTCATTCTGAGACAATGTACATAAGACATGATGCCTACTGCAGGAATTACTGGAACTATAGTTTATTTAGTTATCAAAATTATATGGCCACCCATATTATACAAGGTGACTCTGAAACCAAGAGTTAAACAGGATTAATTAAATTAAAACAAACAAAAAAACAAAAAGAGGTGCCAAATGGACAGATCAGGATATTAAACATGATGTATCCAATTCAAGGGCTCATTGTTGGCAAGAGATCCCCAGGCATGTTGGAAAAGCCAAGTTTTAATTTGGGGAATGTCACAAGGATTAGGTTGGCCTCATCTTGGAGTGGTGAAATCATATTCCAAAGGGCAGGTACCCCAGCAGCAAAGGCTTAGGTCCTAAGCCCTACCAGGTAGAATTTCTTAGTGGATAGGACTCGCAACCTGCTTCTCCTGCCAGACTTGATAGGATGGGTATATGTAACAGGGGAGAGGCATTCCTACAGATAACCTGGTTTTATGCCATGTAGGGCTTTAAAGGACAAAACCAGCAATGTGAATTGGACTCAGAAGCAAACTGGTAATCAATGCACTTAATTGAACAGAGGTATAACATGGTGTCCTTCCAGGAGCACACAAAACTGCCCGTGCAATTTCATTTAAACATGGAGGTATGTGTACAGTTTTTGTAAAATATACAGTTTTTGTAAAATACAGGAGTAGATATTGTATGCAGAATGTACATATATATAACAAACAATGTAGTTTCGAGGTCTGTGATTAAAAATTAGTGAAGTCTGGCAAAAAGTAATAGGGTATATCAAAAGGTTGCATAACAGTCACTCAGTAGTGTAATGGGATAATAATAATAATAATAATAATAATAATAATAATAATAATAACAACAACAACAACAACAACAACAACAATAATAATAATAATAATAATAATAATAATAAAAAAAAAAAAATTGGAAGAGACCTTGGAGGTCTTCTAGTCCACCCCCCTGCTCAGGCAGGAAGTCCTATACCAGTGATGGCGAGCCCTTTAGAGACTGAGTGCCCAAACTGCAAACCAAAACCCACTTATGCATTGTCAAGTGCCGGCTGGGTGTGGCCCATTGTCTGGGTGTGGCCCATTGGGTGGGCATGGCCAATTGGGTGGGCGTGGCTGCGGTGGTAACGGCAGACTGGGTGGGACTAAAAAGTTCAATCAATCAATTCCAACTTTGCAAGATCTTTTTTTTTTCCGCGAGAAGTTGAAATTGACTGATTGAACCTTTTTTTTTTTTTTTTGCACACTGCGGTGAAGGCCTAAAGCAAAAAGATTTTATAAAACCCATCTGAAAGTCTAGGACTGGGGCGACGGTGCGTGTGCCCACAGAGAGGGTTCTGAGTGCCGCCTCTGGCACCCGTGCCATAGGTTCACCACCACTGTCCTATACCATTTCAGACAAATGGTTGTCCAGTCTTTTCTTTAAAATTTCCAGAGCATTCACAACTTCTGGAGGCAGGTTGTTCCAGTGATTAATTGTTCTAACTGTCAGGAAATTTCTCCTTAGTTCTAGGTTGCTTCTCTCTTTGATCAGTTTCCATCCACTGATTCTTGTCCTGCCTTCAGGTGCTTTGAAAAATAGCTTGACTCCCTCTTCTCTGTGGCAACCCCTGAGATTTTGGAACACTGCTATCACGTCATCCCTAGTCCTTCTCTTCATTAAACTAGACATACCCAATTCCAGCAACCGTTCCTTATATGTTTTAGCCTCCAGTCTCCTAATCATCTTTTTTGCTCTTCTCTGTACTCTTTCTAGAGTCTCAACATCTTTTTTACATCGTGGTGACCAAACTGGATGCAGTATTCAAAGTGTGGCCTTACGAAAGCATTATGAAATGGTATTAACATATTGCACACATCTGCAGTTGTATCAATACCGACTGCCAAAGCAACAACATAAGCCTAGACAAAGACATTTTAACAATTTGAAATATGCTCTTATGCCTTCCAAAACACTTCTTTCAAAGATTTTACACAGTCCTATTAATTGTCATGTTTCTGAGATAATTGTTGCTGATATTACTTAATCAAAGAACTACACAAATAGACAGTGTGATTGAGGATTTTTAAAATGAAGCAGATAAAAGATTTCTCAGATGTTAGAAACTAAATAAGAAAGTCTCTGACTCTCATAACAGTATAGTTAGATTTCCATAAAGTAAATTCTTAAGTCCAAGGAATGATAGGTTATATTGTTTCATTGTAATCCATTGTGATTATACAGCAAAAGGAATCAGAAGCTTCATTTCCTACCTACAAATCCAGAAATATAAGGATCCATACAAACTAGCCATTGTCAGTCTCTGAATTAACTTAGGGATAATTCCAATATTAAAATTTTCATCACAATGGCATGAGTGCTGATCAATCACAGGTCACATATTAAACAGAGGAATAATGCCTCTTCTAGTAGCCTATGTTCAGCATCCTGAGTTGAGATGGTGGTTCCATAGACTCTGAAGGAGGTGATGGTCCATTCTAGCCCTCCTAGCCATTCCAGAAGAAGCCATTGCTGTTAAACCACTTTTATCTTGTCTCCAACCTTCACTTTCTAGGAAGGTTTTTGTGAAGGTAGTCTTCCTACAGCTGCAGCAAACTCTGGAGAAAGTGCATTATCTGGAACCTTTTCAGTTGGATTACATCCCTGGATACTGGGCCAAAATGACATTGATTGTACTTGTGATTAACCTTTGGCAGGAGGACAATGATATAATTTTTATCAATAGATAGTTTGGCAAGAGGAGATGGTGTGCCTATCCTTGCTCTCCATGACCTCTCTGGAGCTTCCAGTATCATTGATCACTGCATTTTGATTGGCTTTGTGGATGGTCAGTTCCAGTCAGTTTTGATAAGAGAAAGAGGTCTAGTTCATGGCCATTGCTTTACAGTGTGTGTCTTAGAACTCAAGACTTTTCATCACTCCTATTTAACATCTACATGAAGTAGCCGAGTGAGATCATTCAGCAGCGTGGGGTGAGGTATTATCAATATGTTGATGATATCTAACTTTACATTTCTTTCCCTAGCTGATCAAATGATGCAGTGCAGGTTCTGCCTTGCTGTCTAAAGATTATGGGGGTCTGGATAGGGAACAGCAGGCTTTATTTGTACCCTAACAAGATGGAGGAGCTTTGTGTTTTAGGGCCTCTATTCCAGATGGGTTTGCTCTACACTAAAAAGAACCAGTGCATAATTTGGTGATCTTTCTGGACTTATGGTTCCTGATTAAAGAACAGCTGTCAGGAGAGCTTCTGCACAAATGTGTCTTGTGTACTTGTTGTACCATTTCATGAACTGGGTGACTCTGCTTATGGAAACACACATTTTATACACCTCCTGAGTAATTACTGCAAAGGAGTTGCCCTTGGTATCTATCTTGAAGTTTCAGTTGATGCAAAATTATAGTACAGGCAATTATGAATGCACTTTCTTGTGCGCATTGTACCTTTGTTCCATCAGCTCCATTGGATGTTAGTATGCTTCATTTGGGTACCATCTCTCCTTGGTTGTTTCTACCTGTACCATAAGGTCCCACATGAGAAGCATGCTGTGGGTTTTGCCAATCAATTAATATTATCTTAGAAGATCCAGGAATATTATCTTAGAGGACCCATGCCTTTTCAGTTGCTGCACCTGCCCTATGACATACTGTTCCTCCTGAGATTAGATTGGCCTCTGCCTGCTTGCTTTGGGTCTTAAGACATGGATGTGTTCCCAGGCATGTGTTCTCAGGTATACAATCTTACTTCACCCCCACCCCCCAAAAAAACCTGGCTTTTAGTCCAAACTATCTAACATGGTTGCCGTGAGTTAGAAAACAGAGCTATACAACCGCCCATGTTACTTAGAATGGCAAAATATAATATAACCCAGTGAAAAAATTGGAAGTTAATACACATTTCTATAACAATAAGTTCAGCAGGCTGCAACTGCACTGCCCCCCTCCATCTTTGAACCATTTCTCCCTAGGAAATCAGATAGTGATTTAATAATTCATTTTCCTAAAGATTGTCCTCTGGAGAAAGTTGGTGATGCAATTCAGCAGCAAGAAATGCAGCCTGAGGGTGGAAATGGAATATTTGCTTAGCATTCTGACAAGCCATGAATCAAAAGTAAGTGAAATTGCTCTGGGGCCTCTTGGCCTGTCAGTTAACAGCCCCTGTTTGGTAAGCCTGAGGTTCTGTAATTCGGTGCTCTTCTGGCTCAGGGTACAAAAGCTAAGAATGTGATGTGCAAATTGATGGATATTTAATCATCAATGCATATTGGCTGCTAGCCACAGATTAAGACTGGCTGTTTTCTTTCTTAGCTAGCACAGGCAGCAGGTTTACTTAGGCATTCTTGATGGATTTTTCCCAGTTGTCATGCTAGTAGAATGCCTCTCCCTTTCACAAGTCACCCAACACTTTTTCTTCCTCAGACACTAATTGATTCTCCTCCATCTGAGCTTATACAAGTTATACAAGGAGCAATGAAAATTGGATATGACTGAAAATTCTGAATCAGGATTTCCCCTGAATTGTACAGCTAGGAAGAAAGACATATGGGATACATTAATCTGTTCAAATGTTGCTGTTCATCCTCAGAAAAAGAAAAGGAGAATTCATGCTGGTTTACTATAGGTGACTGAATGCTGGATGAAAAGGGGCCTTTGGGGCTCATCTAGAAAGTCTCTTCTTAGGCTGTTAGAGAGAAAATCACCCAACAGAACTGGGGAGGGGGGTTCTATATCAATATTCTGCTGCTTATTTATTTATTAGATACATACCCTTCAGGAGCTCAAAGTACTGTTCATAGTCCTTTGTCCATTTTCCCTATACCAATAGTCCCACGAAGCAGGTTGACTGGAAGAAGCTAGTCCAAACTTATACAGTCTCTGCAGTCCAACACCTTAACCACTATGTCACATTGGCCCATCAGGCAGAATGAACAATTGAGTCATAGATGCTTTGAATGGCAAGACATCAGTTCTCACGTAACCTTCCCATGTTCCTGTCCTGTCCCCAGTCACCAGTATTAAGTTATCTCTTCATTGGAAATCCTGAGAGCTTCTTATGTGGAATGAGAGAAGGCCTCATGACTTTGACCTTCATCACAAAAAGAAAAAAAAATCCTCTACAGTCGGACCAGGTTTTTTTTCACCATTTTATGCTCTTTTAAAGGTTTTATTTTTTTAATCTCAAGGTTATTTTTTTCCCCTGCATCTCTGAGGTGCACTGATTTCAATTATTTTTTTTAATCAGACCATTGTCCACAATGCATACGTATACACACACCACATATATGTATCTCTGTGTGTATACATGTTTGGGTGTGTACATGTATGTATAGTGGTATATACATAAATATATACACAAGGCAATCTTTCACATGGAATGGAAATGAGATTTTCTTGTATTTAATGCAGCAGAACCAAACTTAACATAGATACAAAAGAATGGCATTTAGAATTTGTATTTTTGGAACATCAAAATCAATCTCTTTGTTTCCAGAGGGATGGACAATGTACCATTATTCCCATTTCTCCAATAAGCTTCATAAGAACCATGTCATTATATTAAGAGAGATTGGTCCTAAAATGAGAAAAGTTACTGTCTACTACATGATACATTTAACATATATTCTGCATTTACTATAGATGCTACAATTCCAATTGTGATCAGAGGAAAAGATTTCACAGCTAAGGATTTGAGGTTTAGACGAGTAATAGCCATGCCATGCAGAGCTGCTTTTTGTGAGATGGGTGGCTCCTATACTTTGGAAATCTGCTTTCCTTGAAACATGTTTTACCACAGATTTTCTGCATCAATGAGGATAAGGGGAAAATGGCCATACTGGAGACACTATCATCTGCAAGATGGATTATGGTTATGAGGATGTTAATACATTAGACTTTCGCCTTCCGGAGAAATGTCTGCTACACAAGTATGGTGGATCTCCAGGGCACATAAATGCAGTACACCATAATTTTTCAGAGGTCAGCCTAATAAAAATATTTATAGAAGCAGGGACAACAGACTGCTCTATTTGCTATATTTATTGTATACCCTCCAAAGAAAATTTTAGCCATTGAGTTAAATCCTACACAAGCAGAGTTGCAAGATCTTTAATTGTAGTCCCAGAGTTGTGCATATGTGTTGGGTTATCCCAGATATTTACATTTTGATATATTTTTCAAAAAATAATCTCAAATGCTTTATTCTGGAGTTGTGGTGTGATGTAAAATTCAAGGTTTTCCCTCTTTGAAGGAAAGTAATTTTTAGCTTCCATTTGTTTCATCTATATTAAGATGATATTTGATAAGGTGCAGGCGTTTTATTTATTTATTTTACAAAAACTAATGCAAATTTGAATAAAGAAAGTTTCGTGTTGGGTTGAGATGGAATTCTCCTTTGCTGGTATTCTCTAGGTCAATCTTTTTCAAACTGGAACTTCTAGATCTATTGGGATTACAAATGCCAGAATTTGTATCAAGTAACTGCAAGTCTGGGAAGATGGCAGTAGGGCAGAGGTAGGGCTACCAGTCTAGGATGCAAAAATCTGGACAGCTACTAGATGGCAGCAAAGAGTTTCCTTTCTGTATGTCTTTGCTGCCATCTAGTAGTCAAGTAGATTTCTGTAACCAAAATATGATAGCCCTATCAATCACCACACTATCTTGGAGGATGTTTAAACATTGATATTTAACAACTTCAGAACAAACTCCTAAGTTAACAATTTGTTATTATGCAATCATTTTTCTAGGCTTTGGACAATATTTTGAGCAAATCCACAAGCAACATAAAAGTTCAGGAACAAAATCATATGCTAAGTTACCCATTTAGGCTCCAGATTGAGTATAATGGGCTGGGCTCTTTGTATCTTTCCCATTGACCTCAGTCTAAAGCACCATAATTGACTTTGAGAGTATTCCATTGGCTGAACCATTTCTTATATTATGAAGATGTTACCTCTCTTGCTGAATGTGGAAGGAAATCACATGTTTGTGTGTGTGTTTATGTATGTATGTATTATCATAGTCATCATCATCATCATTTTCATCATCGGCTGAATCAATTCAATGTGGGTTGAAATTTCTTCATTAATAGTTATGGAACATAATCCATCATGCTCATATGGGGGTGGGTGGGTGGTATATATATATATGTGTGTGTGTGTGTGTGTGTGTGTGTGTGTGTGTGTGCACTTGAGTTACTTAAAGACACTACGGCCTATAGGGCAGTAAATGGGGGACCCCATGATGACCCTTAAAAATTGTATTAACAAAGTGCTCAATGCCCTTAAGCGCAATAGGAGAGTGGATGATGATACTCTCGTGAAAATACGCCCTATTGACCCTGCAACAGGTAGGTTTTACGGGCTGCCTAAGGTCCACAAGGAGGGTGTCCCTCTTCAACCCATTGTGTCGTTCAGGAACACCCCAACTTCAGGCTTGGCTAAATGGCTTAGCTACCGCCTTAGCCATTTGGTCAATGACAGTCATACTACAGTCAGATCTGCGGAGGACTTCCTGGATAGGATTAAGACCCTGAGGATAGAGGATGATGAGGTGATGGTGTCTTTTGATGTCATCTCCCTCTTCACCTCTATCCCACAAGATCTAGCTGTCACCACAATCAAAGATCTCCTCCATAATAAGGGATTAGGACAGCACCAGGATTCCCTCTGCCCTGATGACCTTGTGGACCTTTTGAGATTGTGCTTGAAAACCTATTTTACATTTCAAGGCATTACCTATGAGCAAATAAAGGGCACTCCCATGGGCTCCCCCATTTCAAGCATTATAGCTGAGGCTGTTTTGCAGCAGTTGGAGCACGTAGCGATGGCCCGGTATCATCCCAAATTCTGGGCCTGCTACGTCGATGACACTTTTGTTGTCATTAAAAGGAGTCAGAAGACTAACTTTGTGGACACACTTAATTCAGTGTGTGTGGACATACAGTTTACGGAGGAGGAAGAACACCAGGGTAAGTTGGCGTTTTTAGACGTCTTGATACATCGTCAATCAGATGGGACCCTGAGGACTAACATCTACCGTAAACCCACGCACACTGACAGGATTTTGCATTTCCACAGCAATCATCCAGTGGCCCACAAAGTTAGTTGTGTTAGAACTCTCTTTAAGAGAGTTGACTCCCACTGCAATACAGCCAAGGCTAGAAGGGAAGAAAGAAAACATCTTTTCCATGTCTGTAGGCTCAATGGATATCCTATCAAGTTTATCAAGCGCCATGGTGCACTCTCCAGACCCCCTAATAGTCTACATACTGGGGTCCCCCCAACACAGATGACGCATGTCACCCTCCCATATGTCAGTAATGTTTCGGAGGCCACAGCTAGGCTGTTGGCACCCCATAATGTGAGGGTGGCACACAAGCCCAACCGAACATTGCGTTCATGCATTATGAGGCCCAAGGACCCACTCCCCACGATGCAGAAATCTGGGGTTATATACAAAATCAACTGTAATGATTGCTCCAGTAATTACGTGGGCGAGATCTCAAAGAGGATTAAAACAAGGATCCAAGAACATAAACTGGCCATAAAAAGAAGGGAGCAATATTCTCAGATTGCAACGCACATGATAGAGTCTGGACATAAATTTGATTTTGATGGTGTGAAAGTGGTTCCTAATGACAGCACAAAAAGTGACAGACTGCTTAAGGAGGCTTGGCTCTCGGGCGAGGAATCAATTAATCGACATATATAGACCTACGTCCAACATATTCAATGTTAAGGACATGGGAAGTGCACACCCGATCAACACGGAGTGGGCGACCCAATAATAGCGATTCCATTTCCTCTCCTGAGAGAACCGGCATCCGAGAAAACGATGCCTTACGATCTGAGAGCCCCCTGCCCATGAGGACAGAGACACACCTGCCATGCAGGAAAAAGCCCACTAGAGCCAAGGATTTAACTACTATCAACTTAGACACCCCCGCTACCCGTAGAAAGTGTTTGGGTGAGAGGACGTTATACACACTGAATGGTGCACTACGCAATCGCCATTCGAAGAGTTGTAAAAATTCCCTCCCCACCCCCGTAGAGGCCCCCACGGCTATGGATTCACATGCTTGTGTGTTGGAGGCATGCTCGTGCCCATGGAGAACAGCAAAGACATTGAGTGATGGAGGGACGATGACATATGAGCAGAGACCCCCACCACATCTGATATACCCGGCACATTTAAATAGAGCCGCACCCCCTGGGAGCATTCCAGTGGAGAACAACGGCAAGCCCCCCCCCATTTCAGGGATAATTACATGCTCCCAAGCAACAGAGCAATGAACAAAGAGTTATGCAAGTGAAACTATTGAGTTAAGGTCCGTACTGAGCCCTGTGTGGGGGAATGGCGAGAAACGCCATCCGGACGAGGCGTCACAGCAACCACCTCTGAAGACACTTGCTGCCCCGGCGATCGGGCGGCAGGAGTTGCGGAATACCCCCCGTAATGGATTAGGGGTCATCAAAAAGGGGAGGGCAGATGTAGATGCAGTAAAGAATTATGATAGTGGGAACTACAGGAAGATAGACCAGGAAAGGGAGTCAGTAGGTAAAAAGGGGGGGAGCCCGGTCCATTTAGAACACCCTGAGGAAGAGGAGAGGAGGAAACAACCTGAAGATGGCAAGTGTAAGCTGAACTGGAACGAGATAATACGCCCTTCCGGGTTACGGAGAAAGAAAAAAAAGGGGGGGGGGCGAATAAACGCCAGTAATCGTATGGACAAGGGAAGTGAGAGCGGAGGCCAAGAAGGTGGGGAGGGGGAGAGACCCTTTCATTTAGAACATCCTAAGGAAGAGGGGAGGGGGAAACAATCTGAAGATGGCAAGTGTAGGCTGGATTGTAGCAAGATCAAATGCCTCCCTGAACCGTGGATATGGAGAGGTCAGGGAATAAACGCTGACACCCGTACCGACAAGGGAAATGAGGATGGATCAGCCAGCTGTGTGGGGGTTGCGGTTGATGCAATGATTGGTCTGCTAGGACCGGTTACGAGGTTGAGAAGCCGAATGCAGGCGTTGGCTTGTTTATAAATTGTTTCTCCCATTGACCTGTTTATACCCTGATGATGTTGGCAGAGGCCAACGAAAGCTAGGTTTTTATCTTTTATTAAAACTTTTAATGTTTTATATTTTCCTGGTGATCACGTTTTATTATTTAATAGATAGATAGATAGATAGATAGATAGATAGATAGATAGATAGATAGATAGATAGATAGATAGATAGATAGACAGACAGACAGACAGACAGACAGACAGACAGACAGACAGACAGACAGAGATAGAAATATAGAGATAGAGATAAAGATAGATAGATATAGATATGCAGGTCTTGGCGTATTTGGGTCTTTTCCCGAATACGCCAAGACCTGCATACCTGTACCCGTGAAAATCTACGAATATATATATATATATATATATATATATATATATATATATATATATATATATATATATATATATATATATATCACACAGGCACACATTTTCAATACATTATCTTCAGAACAATGAGCCATGTAGTGTGGTTAATAGTTAGGTTTGCTGTGGAAAGGTTTAACTGAAACTTGAGGCATGGCCTCCTTACATTACAATGCTAAAAGTTTTGTTTTCTGACAAAGGCATGCTGGCATGTTACCATCTGCTGTGCCCTGTTNGATATATATATATATATGTGTGTGTGTGTGTGTGTGTGTGTGTGTGTGTGTGTGTGTGTGTGTGTGCACTTGAGTTACTTAAAGACACTACGGCCTATAGGGCAGTAAATGGGGGACCCCATGATGACCCTTAAAAATTGTATTAACAAAGTGCTCAATGCCCTTAAGCGCAATAGGAGAGTGGATGATGATACTCTCCTGAAAATACGCCCTATTGACCCTGAAACAGGTAGGTTTTACGGGCTGCCTAAGGTCCACAAGGAGAGTGTCCCACTTCAACCCATTGTGTCATTCAGGAACACCCCAACTTCAGGCTTGGCTAAATGGCTTAGCTACCGCCTTAGCCATTTGGTCAATGACAGTCATACTACAGTCAGATCTGCGGAGGACTTCCTGGATAGGATTAAGACCCTGAGGATAGAGGATGATGAGGTGATGGTGTCTTTTGATGTCGTCTCCCTCTTCACCTCTATCCCACAAGATCTAGCTGTCACCACAATCAAAGATCTCCTCCATAATAAGGGATTAGGACAGCACCAGGATTCCCTCTGCCCTGATGACCTTGTGGACCTTTTGATATTGTGCTTGAAAACCTATTTTACATTTCAAGGCATTACCTATGAGCAAATAAAGGGCACTCCCATGGGCTCCCCCATTTCAAGCATTATAGCTGAGGCTGTTTTGCAGCAGTTGGAGCACGTAGCAATGGCCTGGTATCATCCCAAATTCTGGGCCTGCTACGTTGACGACACTTTTGTTGTCATTTAAAAGGAGTCAGAAGACTAACTTTGTGGACACACTTAATTCAGTGTGTGTGGACATACAGTTTACGGAGGAGGAAGAACACCAGGGTAAGTTGGTGTTTTTAGACGTCTTGATACATCGTCAATCATATGGGACCCTGAGGACTAACATCTACCGTAAACCCACGCACACTGACAGGATTTTGCATTTCCACAGCAATCATCCAGTGGCCCACAAAGTTAGTTGTGTTAGAACTCTCTTTAAGAGAGTTGACTCCCACTGCAATACAGCCAAGGCTAGAAGGGAAGAAAGAAAACATCTTTTCCATGTCTGTAGGCTCAATGGATATCCTATCAAGTTTATCAAGCACCATGGTGCACTCTCCAGACCCCCTAATAGTCTACAGACTGGGGTCCCCCCAACACAGATGACGCATGTCACCCTCCCATATGTCAGTAACGTTTCGGAGGCCACAGCAAGGCTGTTGGCACCCCATAATGTGAGGGTGGCACACAAGCCCAACCGAACATTGCGTTCATGCATTATGAGGCCCAAGGACCCACTCCCCACGATGCAGAAATCTGGGGTTATATACAAAATCAATGTAATGATTGCTCCAGTAATTACGTGGGCGAGATCTCAAAGAGGATTAAAACAAGGATCCAAGAACATAAACTGGCCATAAAAAGAAGGGAGCAATATTCCCAGATTGCAACGCACATGATAGAGTCTGGACATAAATTTGATTTTGATGGTGTGAAAGTGGTTGCTAATGACAGCACAAAAAGTGGCAGACTGCTTAAGGAGGCTTGGCTCTCGGGCGAGGAATCAATTAATTGACATATAGACCTACGTCCAACATATTCAATGTTAAGGACATGGGAAGTGCACACCCGACCAACACGGAGTGGGCGACCCAATAATAGCGATTCCATTTCCTCTCCTGAGAGAACCGGCATCCGAGAAAACGATGCCTTACGATCTGAGAGCCCCCTGCCCATGAGGACAGAGACACACCTGCCATGCAGGAAAAAGCCCACTAGAGCCAAGGATTTAACTACTATCAACTTAGACACCCCCCCTACCCGTAGAAAGTGTTTGGGTGAGAGGACGTTATACACACTGAATGGTGCACTACGCAATCGCCATTCGAAGAGTTGTAAAAATTCCCTCCCCACCCCCGTAGAGGCCCCCACGGCTATGGATTCACATGCTTGTGTGTTGGAGGCATGCTCGTGCCCACGGAGAACAGCAAAGACATTGAGTGATGGAGGGACGATGACATATGAGCAGAGACCCCCACCACATCTGATATACCCGGCACATTTAAATAGAGCCGCACCCCCTGGGAGCATTCCAGTGGAGAACAATGGCAAGCCCCCCCATTTCAGGGATAATTACATGCTCCCAAGCAACAGAGCAATGAACAAAGAGTTATGCAAGTGAAACTATTGAGTTAAGGTCCGTACTGAGCCCTGTGTGGGGGAACAGCGAGAGACGCCATCCGGACGAGGCGTCACAGCAACCACCTCTGAAGACACTTGCTGCCCCGGCGATCGGGCGGCAGGAGTTGCGGAATACCCCCCGTAATGGATTAGGGGTCATCAAAAAGGGGAGGGCAGATGTAGATGCAGTAAAGAATTATGATAGTGGGAACTACAGGAAGATAGACCAGGAAAGGGAGTCAGTAGGTAAAAAGGGGGGGAGCCCAGTCCATTTAGAACACCCTGAGGAAGAGGAGAGGAGGAAACAACCTGAAGATGGCAAGTGTAAGCTGAACTGGAACGAGATAATACGCCCCTCCGGGTTACGGAGAAAGGGAAAAAAAGGGGGGGCGAATAAACGCCAGTAATCGTATGGACAAGGGAAGTGAGAGCGGAGGCCAAGAAGGTGGGGAGGGGGAGAGACCCTTTCATTTAGAACATCCTAAGGAAGAGGGGAGGGGGAAACAATCTGAAGATGGCAAGTGTAGGCTGGATTGTAGCAAGATCAAATGCCTCCCTGAACCGTGGATATGGAGAGGTCAGGGAATAAACGCTGACACCCGTACCGACAAGGGAAATGAGGATGGATCAGCCAGCTGTGTGGGGGTTGTGGTTGATGCAATGATTGGTCTGCTAGGACCGGTTACGAGGTTGAGAAGCCGAATGCAGGCGTTGGCTTGTTTATAAATTGTTTCTCCCATTGACCTGTTTATACCCTGATGATGTTGGCAGAGGCCAACAAAAGCTAGGTTTTTATCTTTTATTAAAACTTTTAATGTTTTATATTTTCCTGGTGATCACGTTTTATTATTTAATAGATAGATAGATAGATAGATAGATAGATAGATAGATAGATAGATAGATAGATAGATAGATAGATAGATAGATAGATAGATAGACAGACAGACAGAGAGAGATAGAAATATAGAGATAGAGATAAAGATAGATAGATATAGATATGCAGGTCTTGGCGTATTTGGGTCTTTTCCCGAATACGCCAAGACCTGCATACCTGTACCCGTGAAAATCTACGAATATATATATATATATATGGAGTTCAGACAGATCGGTCTGATTGTGAACACCTTGACATTTTTCAACATTTTCATACTCTTTTTACAATATCTGCTGGCAAAGAGGGGAAGAGAACCTGTGGCTCAGTGGCTAAATCACTGCCTAGTATGTATAACCTCCCAGGTTCGAATCCCATAAAAAGGGTATGGCTAACTGATTGAAGGCAAAAAAGCCAGAAATGGTCCATCTTAGTCTCCCAATTTAATTCTTTACTCTCTGTCAGAAAAAGAAATTTGGATATATATATATATCACACAGGCACACATTTTCAATACATTATCTTCAGAACAATGAGCCATGTAGTGTGGTTAATAGTTAGGTTTGCTGTGGAAAGGTTTAACTGAAACTTGAGGCATGGCCTCCTTACATTACAATGCTAAAAGTTTTGTTTTCTGACAAAGGCATGCTGGCATGTTACCATCTGCTGTGCCCTGTTCCTTACGCATCAAGATTCTGCGGTCAGCTCCCAGCAGAAAGTTAAGACAAAGGTAAACCAATATTTGAAAACAAGGGGGACTCTCTCCATCCTAATTAGCAGCAAGTTGAGAAGTGCAGCAGTGTGGGTGAAAGGTTATTTTCCCAAAGGCTTTGCTCAGGATTCTAAACACCCACTTAATTCAAGCAGCTTAGCACACAAAGTCAGACTAGAGCAATTGTGCTGTTTGAATTTCCCTAAGGATGGTTTTAACAGTACAACTGGTAGAGAAAGATTATTGCAAGAGCTTTTTTATTCTGCTACCTTGGAGCAAGAGAAGGTGGAATACAAATTGCTCCAGAAGTATTTCTTCTTTGTGCCTCTTGCATTACAAAGCAATGTTTTATATATTTATTAGAACATATTGAAATATTTTAAGAATTAAATTCATCAATAGTTTCTTTAAGATTTTATGTCATAATTCCAGAACAGTTTTTCAAGATCTGGATTTTACCCAAATCAAGTTTTACTTTAGTCCATCATTGATTATACTTTCACCAAAAAGAAATATAATCACTTTTTTAAATCTGAACTAACCCAATCTCTTACTCATATAAGGGAATGAGATCACTACTTTGAATCACAGATTAATAGCATATCAATGATAAGAATTTAGGCTTCCTTCTAAAGTTATATTCACTTAGTTCCAGGAAGCAAATCATCAAAATTCATGAATGGTCAATTAATATTCATGGATGCTCAACTTGGCTTTTGGAAGGGACTGTTCTCTTGTACTTGGAGTTGGGTAGCCCTTTTGGTGGCTGTCAGGGGAGTGATGATAGCTTGACTCACAGTGTGAGTACAGGCCAGACGAGGAAGTCTCCGTGATTAATGGAGAGCACCTCCATATTAAACTGGAGAGAGTAGAACAGGGGTGGGCAATTAATTTACTCAAGGGATCACATGAGAAACTGGGGCTGTGGCAGGCCAAACCAATAAGGCTATGGAAGGTGTGTAGGCATGCATAACTTGAAAAAAATAACAAACAAAATTCTAATGTTTGACTGAACCAAACTTAATTTATATGAATACTAGGTCATTAGATCTCTAATTGATCTGCCATAGTATCACAACCTGGCAAGCTATAGTTTGGCATGATATCTTAATATTCATGGCTATAATCTGACATGAAACACATTTGTTTGGAAGCAAATCTTCTGCACCAGTAAGGCTTAAACCAGGATGGCTGATGATATATAATTGCACCCTTAAATGTTAGAGACTGTGGAGGGAACTAAAAAATGACAATTCTGGCAGCTCTCACAATAGACATTAACAAGACATCTCTAAAAGGTAAGAAATGTTTGAGGAACACCTTTCTGAAATACAGATAACTCCTACTCTTGTCAATTTTAAATGGCTCTGAATGACTTATATTCAAAGCTGCTTTTAACTAATGCCTGTAATGCTCTGTTTTAGGGTTCTGTTTTTATGGAATGTTATAAGCTGCTTATAAATTATTATACAAAGTGGCTTATGATACTTTAAATTGCTAATGTGTTGTAGTGTAAATCTATATATGAAAATTAAATCCCATTGGTTGGGGCTGGGGGATAAACTTACTATAAGGGGGTAGGTAGAGTTTTATTTTTGGCTTACATAATTACAAAGACTACATATCTGAGTCAGGATACAGTTTGGTGAATGAATATTTTCTTTTTAAATCATTTACTTAACAAAAAGAAGGACAAGGGGGGACATGATAGCAGTGTTCTAATATCTCAGGGGCTGCCACAAAGAAGAGTGAGTCAAGCTATTTTCCAAAGCGCCTGAAGGCAGGACAAGAAGCAACAGATGGAAACTAATCAAGGAGAGAAGCAACCTAGAACTAAGGAGAAACTTCCTGACAGTTAGAACAATTAACCAGTGGAACAACCTGCCTCCAGAAGCGGTGAATGCTCCAACACTGGAAGTTTTTAAGAAGAGACTGGACATCCATTTGTGCAAAATGGTATAGGGTTACCTGCCTGAGCAGGGGTTGGACTAGATGACCTCCAAGGTCCCTTCCAACTTTATTACTATTATTATTATTATTATTATTATTATTATTATTATTATTATTATTATTATTATTATTATTATTATTATTATTATTACTACTATTGTTATTGTTGTTGTTGTTATTCCTTTTTTAAAAATCAATGTGGCTACTGATTTAGGTATATGTTTTATTTTGACTATTTTCAGTTAGGGCTATATGAAATATTCATTTGAAGGAGATTCAAATGAATCGTATACTTTTAAATTACCTCAGAACAATCTGAAGATGGTTTGGAGTTCTGATGGATCTCCTGCTACTGCCTAGCTTTCTAGAGAGTTTCAAACATCATTGCAGCTTTTCTTCTATATAAAAGACAAAGTGATAAGGAATGAATGGTGTGATGGGTTATCTCTGAGTAGTTGCTAATAAGTTTCATTACATCCACAAACCTCATCTGGGGAAGTACTCCTCTGTTTCTCACTCCTCTGATAGAATTTGTTTGGACAGATTCAATTGAAATAAGTAGGAAAGAAAGACTAGATTTATTTTGTTATTCTGTTTTGATCTAGTTTGCTATTTCCTGTGACTTTTCTACCTTTGGCCAGATCCGTACACTTTTATTTTTCTATTTCCTTAATTTTTAATCTATTTATCTGATCTGTAATAATGTTTCTGTTGGAATCTGTGGTCAATCTATTCATTCCTTTGCATACTTCATACTAACCAACTTCATTAAAAAGAAAAAAACTGCTTTATTTTCTTTTACCTGTCCTGTTTTGTGTTCTGATTTATAGACATTAGAGGAAGAGGAGCAAATAATGAAATGTGCATGAAGTTGTTATCATGTAAATGTTACAGCTTTCATATTAGATGTTGGAACACAAGCATGTAATGGTGGCATCTGTATGATGGTGTGCCTTCACATGTGTAATTTTGGCATAATTGTGATTTGCTATAGTTGCTACTGGTCCTCTTCAGTGCATATATATAATCATAATAGAATATTTGCACATTTGATATTTTAGGTGATGGACTATGTCTTTATATAGTTGGGCATTATTTACACAACAAAGAAAACATACAGTTTTCACATTGTTAAAACAATAAAGGCACAGATTCCAGAAAAGCCAACCTGGTCAATGAGCCATGCCAAACAACCTGCCACTTTGGAAAAGTAAATAATCAGAGAGTGATGGATTTTTCAATTTTTATCAAAAGCTTACGTATATTTTTATTTTTAATTTGCAGTTTAAAGTTTTTTGAATTAGTTCAGAGAAACTCTTTGGTTGGATAATTATCCAACTCTTGGATAATTTAAAGAATACTGCATAAGTCTGTTTCTCACCTTCTAAATGTTTCTGCTATTTTTATCCATTTCTATTTCTGTTTTTTATTTTTGTTTAAAGGGCACTAATGCAGGCATTTTGATAGTTCTTTTATTTAGCATAAAGCTGTAATTGATTTAGTTCAAATTTAATGGGGTTGTTTTCTAATCTCAAATCAAGTAACATATTGCTTCTTTTAAATCTTGAGATTAAATATTTTCCTGATACACAGATGTCTACTTTTAATTCCATTAACAGTTCCTTTTATAATTTTTATAATTTTGATATTCAACATCATGCCAAGAGCTCAAGGTAGATAGAAAATAGGAATAAATTTTAAATTAATATGAACTGTTAATTATTAGGATATGATGTCCATTGTTTTCAATAGAAAGTAGTACAGGTACATCAAGAGTTCCTTAGCGGGCCTGCTGTCTTTAGCCTAATTTTGACATTTGTGCAGTTACTTGGTATCATTATTTTTCTTTTCTCCACAAACTCTGACTTAGTGCCATCCGGACAAACCTGTGCAATAAATCATTTTTTCCAGCAAACAAACAGAATCAATGTTTTCCCAGTCAGAAGTGCTTCACAAAAACAGATGCTGAGCCATGTTAAACACAAACACACATTCACACATACACACACACACACAGCATAAGAAGGAAATATTTCTGATTGTTAATGAGCTCCCATCCTAGCCTTTTCCTACTTACTCTTTCCAATCGGAACATTTCCCCCCCTAAGGCAACAATTAAACTTCCATCAATTCAACTGCTAATATAAATCCTGTTTATTGTGATTGTTTCTCTGTATGGTGGGCATAAAACAAAAGGAAAATCAATATGATGGACCTGTCTTGATGACTGTGCTTTTGACTGTTCCTTTTGTTGCTAGATGATGCTATTGGTACGATTGTTGTATATTAATGCATCGGTGTTGTCCCATTAACAGAACATGGGATTGCTGGAATTTGCTGGGTTTTTCTTTTTCTCCCTCAATCAATATTTGATGAGGGTAATTTCAAAGACTTATTTAGTATGATCTCCACATAAGGAGTCCTTCAGAGTATTTATCACATTGGAAAGATAATTACATTCAAATCCTGAGACACTGTTGCTAGGTTACTGCCGCTTGCCATTCCTTCAGCTTTTGTGTATTCAGAATCCCATCCCCCCTCCCACTCGCTCCTCCTCTTTTGCACAGATTCTTTCAAAAATTGGGTGAAAAGGAGGAGGAGGAGGCAGAAGCCTTAGACTTAGTAGCCAAAATATCTTTTTAATGGAGAATATAGGGTGATTAGTGCCTCCAAAAGATCATAGCTGTCCACACTGGATAACTCCAGTTTCTAAGGAAAGAATCCAATTTGTAGGTGAAGAGCTGTTGAATGATGTTGTTTGAGATAGATTAGGGAAGTGGCAGAGTAATAAAAAGGACCTATTGCCCCTTGCTTAACCTTTTAGAATGCTTCATTGGAAAAAATAGCACCATACTTTCAGATGTCACTTAGATAGCTTTCAAGATCCCTCCTCCCTTCTGTCTGGAGGGAAAAAGTCCCTGAACCGGTCATGGCAATAAAACTGGCAATCAAACCCCATGCTCAAGAACAATGCAGACAGCAAAGGCTGGGTTTACACATTAAACTAAGACATGATGTGGTTTGGTTGGTTTTCGTTTACCATGTGTTAAGTTAGTCACTTGTGGCTTATTCAACTAATTATGGCATAACATGGTAGGTCAGGCCAATTTTTGCCTTCAGTGTTATTTTGGATGACCTGACATTCTCTTTTATGAATCAAACACTTGTCAGAAAAATGTCAGTCTACAGTAGCTGAGAATATTATAATATAATTAGATCAAATCAATCCATGGTCTATCGTATTTTCTCTCAAACTACATTTCTCTCAAATCTACATTTTGTCACATTGTCCAACAACTCTATTGCAACATTAAAAGAAATATGAAATATGATACATATCTAAATTACTATTAATTTAGAAAGTACACATTAGAATGCTTCATATGGAGATGATTTATAAGTAATACATTCCTCACTATCCATAGGGCAATTGTGTCAAGTTTAATCTATATACATGCACCTAAACTTCAAAGTAAAAGTAATTCCAGTGAGTAAAAGGGAAGACAACCAAATGTTGATTATCATTGGTAAGGAAAATATTTTGAATATTAAGGAGATAAGAATAAAATAATAGTTGAACAAGAATTATTTTTGCCTGTTGCAAATAAAAATTCCTTTTACTAATTGCAAATTAGTTGCAAATAAGCAAACTTTAATATATTTGAGAATAATTTAAAGAAAGATAGTAGGTGTGAAAGCATATTGATCACAAACTCTAATCCTAACCCTATTTCCCTTTTTAATGGGTTTATGACATTCATTACATAGCCTGTGCTGCAGTGCTGATTGGCAAACCACAGTGTACAGGGCAGTGATCTTCATCATACCTGATTATGATAGGTATTAATAGGCTAAAAGTTTCTAAGGTAGAAAAAATACAGTTTTATTTTATCAGTAGCACCAATGATCTGTTCTGGACAATGAATAGATACTGAAGAGCTGTGAAAAACATAAACAAGGAAATAGGTGGAAGAAGATGGCACTTTTTCAGCACCAAAAATGTTGTTTTCAGCATAATATTAGTTCCCAGGTGATTTTCTCATAATCCTGGAAAGTTTTGTGATATATACCATTTTATCCATATTTCTTCTTTCCTGGGGCTGCCAACTGTTATTCATTGCAAGTTGTTAAGTAGCTTAATACTTACAAGGTACCAATCCTATACATGCTATGGGATCTAATTTCATGCAATATTTGGATAAATGCTTGCCCACAGATAAAAACATTGAACTGCATGGTTTATGTTATTTCTTGCATGTTGTAACTGGTGAAATGTTTTCACCATTTACCGTGTCTCAATATGTTTGGGGCTATTTTTATACATAAAAAAATATTTCTTTGGATGCAAAACAGTTTATCAGAGGTGGTTTAGATTTAAAGCAAAATGATACCTCCTTTGTAGTATGCATAATATAATCAGTGTGCTAATCTTGTTTAAAAAATATTGCACTTCTTAGCTCAAATAAAATGAGGAAGAGATTGTATTCTACTGCTGCTTTCCTCCAAATGGCTGCTCTCCAATGCATTTAATTCCAATGCCCATAATCCCTAGGCAACATAGCTAATAGCTGTTATTTCACATGATATATTTCCATTATCCCACCTTTTAATAATCTTACTCATTATATCACAAGATTATTCTATATTATTCTAGGGCAGCAGTATATATGAAAATTTAATTATAATGCTTCATAATCTAAATATTATGGCCTCTATTGGTTAAAATAATCAAGAAAAATAGCAATCCATCTGAAAGACAGGATAGAGGCTTTTCAGCAAACATTTCCAGAAAATATTATTTTATTCACAAGATGCAGAAGAGAAGCCACATGCCTTTTGTTCTCTTTAGGGTTTTAAATAATAAGATGCATGGTACAGTAGGGAGTGTTATCACTAATCCCCACAGTCAAGTTTAAAATGAGCTTACAAACTGCAGCAGGCACTGTGGGAACAGCAATTATGATAACAGCAGCAGCTACCAAAAAAGAAAAGAAAAAAATGCTCAGGTATGAATTCCTGAAGTTATATGAAGGGCAAACGTGACTGCTGTCAATTTGCAACAGGAAAGAAAAAGACACCCCAGTCTACCCCCATACAGGCACAGCCTACATGCCTTTGTATGTAAACTGAGCCAGGAGAGAATGGATTCAGATTGAATCTATTAGTTTGCTTTCCAAATCAATCCTTTTTCTCTCAGTCTAATTTCCTCACATCCAGTTGAGATAGAACACCCATTGGCATTCATCATATACAAACACGATGGAAGGATTTGGGGTCAACGGTTCAGTGAACACTGAAGGGAAACTGTCACTAGTTGGCCATGCAGGAAAAATAGCTTTTCTTTTCTTTTGTTGCTTGGCTTGCTCGTATTTGGAGCTTTGTGGTCTGCTTGCAAGCAAAGGGATCCCACTGGAAAGGAAATAGGCTATTCTATTACAATAATTGTCTTGCTTCCATTGCATAAAAGAACCCTGAAACAGATGTCTTGCACTCTGCTTTTGCACCAAAGATCATTGTTCTTGTAGAAATGTTATGTAAGAAGTTATGTAAGAAGTGGTCAGGCTTTCTGTGCCTTTATAGGATCAGCATGCATTGAAAGACAATGATGCACAGGAGACCAATATTCAATCAATCTTGGCTGATCAGAAAAAGGGCTCAGCAGGATCAGCAACTGGAGAACTTTCAAAACTGCAGGACAGATTGGGAAGTTTAAAAAAAACTGGGAGAAAGAAAGAGCAAATCACTTTCATATCACTGTCAAAAGGAGCACATACATGTCACTATGTTGTTATTAGAAGCCCAGTTCTACTCAAGGAAGTATTTTCTTTAAACTGTTACATTGGGGAAGGGCTATACATCATTCTCACAGAAATAACCTTGTGAAGCAGCTTCAAATTGAGCATAGTTAATATGGTATCTTAACCACTACACATACTGGCTTTCCTTTTGGAGCACTAAGCATATCAACACTTGGACAATGCCTTTCCAATCCTATAATTGCTCTGCCCCTTTCACAGAGCTCAAGAGAAGCTCCATACAGTGGCATCTTCCATTTGTAGTTTTTCAAATTTTCTTTCTCTTTATATAGGAAATCTATTAAGGAAGGAAATTCAAAGTAGCTGTACAATGCCTTTTGGATGGATCATGGCACAAACCACATAGCTGGAAGTACCCTTAACCAGAATACAGTCACAGAGACCAAGGGGTTCTGATCTCATCAATTTCAGTGTGCTGGTTCTCAATTAGAACCAATCATCCCAATATAAGGATGCAGAGATCTGGCCATTTCAGATTTCTTGATTTCCCCTGTGTCCAGTTTTAAATTCAACATGTTTATTGCTACATTTGGAATTTTAAGAAACCTGTATAAAAGCTTTCTTTAAAAAAATCAATGTGCTTTTCTTGTGGACATGCATGCTAATATATTGTTCTATACAATTTTACCAAACGTGAATTTATACAGTTATGCCTACTGTAAACCTGTGTTTATGATTTTGTATAGAGAATTCTGAAACGGTGAAATGTTGAAAGAAAATATTCAGTAAACCTAATATTTTGGAAAGTGTAAATTTAACAAGTTCTTCTGACAATGCACAATGAATAAAATTTTCTACTTCTCCAAATCCAATAGAGCCAGTTAACCTGCAGTAAGAATTGAACTAGAATGCATTTCAATCATGTTAAGAAGTAAATAGATGCATATTTCCTGGCTACATAGTATAAAAGGGTTCTGTTTTGATTTCTGGACACAATAGTGTGATGGATGCTGTTTATCATCCGAGAGAATGAGAACACTACAAGACAAGAGCATGGCCAATAATTCAATTTACAGCAGAGGCTTGTCAAGATTTGATCTGATGTTTAACTCTTCTGTTTGCAAAATCCTAGATCTCATTATTGCAAGAGATTTGCAGGTATAGACTTTCTTCCTGATACTTGGAAAGTATTTGTAGCCATGTCTGCATTCTGTAACTTGTTTTGTTTGCTTATAAAACAGGACATGCAATGTGGGAATGAAGAAATAAGTTTTAGCGAAGACTTCTGCTAAAACAATTAAGTTTTTGTTTTTGTTTTAAAATAGATCTTGTTAATTTCATTCCAAAAACCTTAATGTTGTACACTTACCTTATGTACACATTGATATTGATGCCTTCAGATATTATTATGTACCATGAGGTCAAGCTAGCATGGTTAATAGCTAAAGTTCATAGGCCATGCAGCAAAAACTTATCAAAAACACATTACTTATCTTTGAGTTAGATGGTATGAATCTCCTTTATTAACACCAGAAGGTATCAGAATTAAATGGAGTTACATTGGCTGCACAAAATGTACATAGCCTAAATACAACAGGATATGCTTACCTGGTCAAAGACATTCCATTCAATAATGAGAGTTTCACTTTTCTTAGCAACCACACAGAAGAAGATGATTGTCAGCTCAACATATGTATCAATGGTTCATATTAATTTTTATTTTGTGCAGGCATTTGTGTGCTTATGCCTAAAACTAAAGTGAGACACACACACAAGGTCCATATCCAACATCTCATGAATACAGCTGTGTCAAAGGTCTTTCTGCTTCTGTTATAAAGTACTGTAGGGGACACAAGAAAAGTCATGTAAACATGCTTAAACTCTGCTATAGTAAACACTAAAATAGCAGAGTTCTCACATCCACTCAAATAGGCCTACAATCTCCTTTCAGATACTCATGCAATAAAAGCAAATGATTATTTTTAAAATGGACACATATGCAGGAACCTTAAAAGCAGGGCTTGTGTATATATGCCTCCCCCATCAGCTGCACATAAATTCATTTGCATATTATGAGTCTTGATAATCTTACCATAAGGAGCCTAGTATGGGTTTCACATTAAAATAAAGATGGTACAGATTTTGAAAGTACCATCAGCTTTTAGAATATGACAAGATGACCTGCTAAAGAAGTTGCAGTTATATTCAACTGATATGCTAAGATTGACTGGATTTAATCCTTTAATTTTCCCTTTTCCTATGATATAGCATGTTGGTAAACTCAGCTTATTTGATTATCTAAAAATTCAATGTATTCCACACATCTAGAAACTAGATTAATTCCATAACTAATTTACAATGTAGTGTGAACCCAACCTAAAAATAACCAAAGGAAGTCCTAAGTTTCCCAGTAACAGAATGTTTCTTCTATATGCTAGTGACAAAAATTGAAGTCCATTTCTCTGCCATCTAAATAGCAGTGGTAAAGTCAATAAATTATCATTATAATGGGCTCATAATGATAGCCATGTTCTCATCTATTATGTGCTTCCAGCAACAACACACTGAAGGACCAAGCCATTGTTTTGACAGCATCATCTATTTGACTGCATAATGTGATTGTTGAATTTCAGAAAAAAGTAGAGATAGGAAATACTGAACAAGTAATTACATAAAAAAAACTGAATCTGTGTGGTCTATCTTATGTCAGACCAATTTCAGAAAACTGTTATTTGTTGTCATATGCAATAAAACCCTCCTCTCTCATATATGGGAAATATGACACATTACCTTTTGAATTGCCTTGGACTAAAAACCAGTTTAAATCTTAACCTTGAACAAACTTCTCTACTCAAATATGAAATCAGCCAATTATTACACAAGAATTCTGTTCCAGTATTATGAAATTTGGAAAAATTTGTATGATTGGTTAGAGATAAGGAGGATCGCTGAGATGATTATCGATTGACTAGTTGATATCATAAGGACTTCTTATTAGTACCTATATTAGGACACAACTGAAAGATATGTAAATACAACATTGACGATTGAAAGATGGTTTATCAAAAAATTTACAGATGTTATACGCACAGTTTGTTATACTCTGTCCTGTTATAGAACGTATTTTAAGTTTCTCTTTTTCTTTCTGTAACATAAAGTAATACTAATAGCACTGTTGAAGCCAAGGAAGTTGAATCATGTCCATTTTTGTTTTTAAAATGTACATTTAATAAAATTTGTTTAAAACAAACAAACAAAAAAGAATTCTGTTCCAGTTGGAAAACAGCTCCATACCTCCATCAGCATTGATTTCAAGCTGGGACTAGTTATTTTTAGATTAGCTGTACTTGAAATTTCAGTGAAAGTAGCTTTTTCCTTTGCAACATTTATGAAACATGGAAAATGTAGGCAGAAAATTTACACATTAGCAGTAACTATTTAATTCAAAGCAACCAGTACATTTTCCTTTCCCCCTCAGAATATATTTAGTTTAGAATATATATTTGGGGAATCTTCCAGTTCAAGAGAGTTATTCCAAAATAAAATTTAAAATTAACTTCCCAGTTTTGCCAAAGAGAAGTAAAACAAAATAATGCATTTTATTTGCAACACATATATTCCTCATTGCCTTCCTTCCTTCCACAGCTTGAAGATGTCCAAGAAATATTTAACATAATAATAGTAACAACAACAACAACAACAACAACAACAATAATAATAATAATAATAATAATAATAATAATAATAATAATAATAATAATAATAATAAAGTTGGAAGGGACCTTGGAGGTCATCTAGTCCAACCCCTGCTCAGGCAGGTAACCCTATACCATTTTGCACAAATGGCTGTCCATCCTCTTCTTAAAAATTTCCAGTGTTGGAGCATTCACCGCTTCTGGAGGCAGGTTGTTCCACTGGTTAATTGTTCTAACTGTCAGGAAGTTTCTCCTTAGTTCTCTCCTTGATTAGTTTCACTCCGTTGCTTCTTGTCCTGCCTTCAGGATGTCATCAACATAACTTGTCAAGATGGTCTGATTCTTGCCTTCTGCAGGGGAATCAGGTAAGGCATCTGAGAAGGAGGAGAGGCACTAGCATCACATCCGTCTTTCCCACCTGCTCCCCATTAGAGGGTGCCAAGGATGGGTTTTCAAGCCATGTTGATCCTCCTGGCATGTGGGTCATATATGTGGGGTCATATATGCTTTGTCCTGGGAAATAGAAAAATAATGAAAATAATGAAAAATAACTGTGTCCCCAGGAGGCTAGAAGATCAAATGTTGCTGTTATATCACTGACTATAGATGAGAGGATTTGATGTCCAGCATTTCCAGATTCCACCCCCTGCAGTGCCTGGGCCATCTAGCTTTGGTCGCTATAAGAGATTTGCTGCCTGTGGCTGGTAATTCAGTTCATTGGGTCTGATCATGCCTTCCTGGGGGAAATCAATATGAAGTTGAGATTGTTGTCAGTTGATTCCTTGCTTCTTCCCCATAATTGGAAATATCCTCTGAAGAATTGTGGTATGTTAAGCGGAATGAACAATTGTCCATATTTTTTCAAGATCAGTGCAGATCCTTCAATCTTAGGGCAACCATATCAGGACTACAAAATGTAGTTTAGATGTAGATTAATGCAATCTAGAGGTTACTTAGATGTTTGCAGCCCAGATGGATGGTAGCCTCACCTAACAACTGAACCATATGACTGAAACTATTTAATATTGTTTGTCTATAGAATAGAAAATATAAAATATTTTTCCCAATGCTTTCCCGATTTGAGAGTATAAAAAGGGAAGATGATTGTACTGGAATAAAGAATGTGAACCAGTAAAATGCAAGGCTAAAACAGCATTTTAATAATGGAATTTAGCCTCCCACAAAACAAAAACAGAACATTTAGGGACGCAGATCAAAATCTGACTAATTTTCAAAAGGTTAAAGCTTACTATTGCTTATAAAACTGTCACATTTCCTGATCCCGAAGCCCTGCAAAAAATGCACAAATTGCTGTGAACAGATTTAAATCAAGCAGCTATTAGTATAACAGGCAAAAAGTAGGTAAAGCACCCAATGTAGGAAGAAGAGAGTTGGGATCAACTGAAATAATCTCTTTTGATTAATTATAATGTACCTAGAGCTCACAGACATTCTTTATTTTGTTACAGGCAATTTTGAGGTAGGTCTCTCTCATTTCTATTTAAGAGAGATAAATTGAAGCTAAATAGCAGAGCAGCTAATCTAATCTGGCATCTTCCCAATATTATAGGGGCAAATACTAGTTGTGAATTCTGGGTTGTGTAATTCCAATACATTTAAAGGTTCTCACTCTGGGATAAAAAGGATATGTATGTTTAAGTGGACTCTGTATATTTTTTTTCATGCTCTCCCTATCCTATTATTACATCTCAGTAATGGAAGAAATCAGGATGTAAAAGTAGAAGCAGAGTACTTTTTGGATCAGTTAGTATTCAGGTTTGGCTAACTCCAGATGATATTAAAACTTAATTAGCTATGGTGTAATTAGTTCAAACAGGGAATCTATGGTAGCAAGGATAGATTAAAATCTGAAGGAAATGGGAGGCAGAACATTCACTACCTGGAATTTAAAGAATTATTTCAGTTATATGCTTTTACTAATTATTTATTATGGGAGTTATAGGAAAGAAAGACAAGCACCCTGCATGTGTTTACAAATTTTCAGCCACAAACTGCATTATAAATCTATTCACTGAAAAAGTGTCTCCATCACCAGGAAATGGACTTGGTTCCTATAACAACCTTTTCTATGTTCAATTTAATCTCATCTTACTTATTTTCATTCCATTTTTCTTCATTTCCTTAGTTAAGTGATTTCTTTTCCTTTTTTGCTTTTAAATGTAACTTCTCCAACCTGTTGCCTTTTGGATATTTTGATTTACAATTTACATTAACTCAGTTAATAGAGCTGTTACTCAAGAATGATGGAAATTTGAGTCCTAAACATCTGGAGGATGCCAGCTTTAGGAATACTATCATAAATCTCTTTACATTCTTTTATATTCTATTTTTTAAAAAAATCCAAATCTCTTTATCTCAATTTTAATACTTTTACCCTTAAATTTATCATATGTATTCGTTAATTCAAAGATACAGGTGTGTGTCTGTGTGTGTGTGTGATATGACTGTTAGGTTAGAATGATGAGGAATCACACTAAAGATTAATTTCTCCTTATAATTTTAAAAATATATAGAAACAAGGATCAGCCATGGTGCAGACTTAATTAAACATATCTGCTTCCAGGTTGCTTAGTAACCTGGTGGACAAAAATACATCAAATCAAATATAAGTTTTGTTTTAAAGTGACTGAGGTGTGTGTGTGCTGCTATCATTATGCAACATCCCAACCTCAATCTGCTCCAAGACCCTTTGCAGTTATTGCTTTTATGCTGTGGAATGTCTCCCACTTTGCTTCTAATCCAGATAAAATTGACCAAATTCTGAACTAATTCAGTTTAGATTTGTTTATTTAGATAGTCTGCTAACAGTATTATGAACATGAGTTCCCCACCTATCTTATTGCAATTTCCAAAGGAGCCAGCACGTGAGTGCTAAACTGAACATTATTTAGTTGCATAGTTATGAATAGATCTTAAGATAAAGATATTATTATTATTATTATTATTATTATTATTATTATTATTATTAGTATTATTATTAGTATTATTAGTATTATTAGTATTATTAGTATTATCAGATCAGGGGGAAAGATTCGTAGCAGCCTTATCCCTTCCACTGTTCTTTTTCTGAGATCCAGCACCTGTGATGGACATTGCCTTGAGGAATGTTTGCCTATTGAATGGGTTCAGATTTTTGACATACAACAGCAATTTGGTTAAGTCCAACTATCACAATTAGATAAAATCACACCCTTAACCATCTATACTTTCATTAAAAGACTAGATTTAACATATCTTTCCTCAAATTATAGTTCACCTGAGTAGATAATTAGGAGACTATTAAGGATGATACATTTTCATATGTCATTATACCTACTTCTCCTGTGGCAGCAAGATTTTGGAAATGTTTGCAAAACTGCTTCCATTTTTTAGCAGTTTAGTAATTGCCACTTGTAATGGCTCTATATAGAATTTGTTCTTAGATAACAACAATGCCATTTCAAGTAAGAATCAGAAGATCAAAATGTAATGCCACGTTGATGTGAATTCATTCACTACAGTGGAATTTGGATACCTAAGGCATAAGCTGGGCGGAGTGGTGGCTTGTTGACTAACTGGATTAATTAAGTTTCCTGCCAAAACTGGCACTTTTGCTCACCCAAGAACTATGATGATGATGAAAAGAAGAAAAGGGGGTACCTCAGAATAAAAATATTTCTTTTTATTTAACCCTCTGTGGATCACTGCTTTACGACTCTCATCATTTGCTAGCTCTAATCTATAGTAGTAGCCCTTGGTGCAGAATTATTCTGTTTGCTTGCCATGTGATGTACTGTGTCATACAGAAATGCTAAAAGAAGTCTATGCCCCCATAGAGCTGAGAATTACACACTATGACAAGACTTCAGAAGAGGGAGGAACAGACAAAAGAATGGGTTGGCCCAGTGGGAGGCAATTCTACTGCCAAAGGTTCTCATTATCAGACAAAGATGGCTTCTGTACTTAACAGCTAATAATAAAGGTTGCATCTAAAAATATGGTTGAATAATCTCAGAGGTGGTCTGAGGGGGGGAATGTCTTCCTTCTCCTTTCAGTTTGCCAATGAAACTCTGGGAAATATGGGAAATAATCCTTTCATCTATATTTCCCATCTGCTGGAGTGGCTTGTGGTAAAAAGAAAGCCATGTAGATGATGGTAGTTATAATTCACTTCTCACTATAGAGAAGCAACTTCTACTTACTGGGAAGAGGTAAATTTTAATAAGCTTCATCGCAAAATGGTGCAACAGCCAGGCCAATAAAATGCTGTAAGTAGCAATTTTTTTTGATCTGACAGAATATTTCCAATATGGGAAAACTATACTTACAGTGCCTACAAAGATGATTGATTCCTACACTTCTCAACCTCTTTGTTTCAGTGTTAGGATTATACCTTCCAGAATTTCCAACCACATGATCTTAGACTGCTTGTAACAATCTAAATAAGTTATGAGTTGGATGAAAGAATGAAACTTCTTATAAAAGCCTGTGCAGATGCTTATTCCTTGTCTGTGTTGAAAAGAAAATGAAATGAAATGAAAGTTGGGCCAGAAGGTTTATTCAATTAAAATAAAGAATAAGATAGGTAAAATGAAAATGGAAAGTTCTTTTCTTCCTTCCTTATTAATATTTTATTCTAAATCTTCAAACTATCCAGAAACACCATATTGTATGAACATGCCTTTAGTTATAAAACCCATACTATGCTTGTTCCCTGTCCCTCGTTTCTCTATTTCTTTCCTTATATTAATAGATATATATAATACAGAGCTTTCCTTTGTAATGCTGATCAAAAATTAGCTTCTGCTATGAAAGCCTCCAGCTCTCTCACAAGAGAGGAAATAACTGGATAAAGGTGTTTCATGTGAAGCAAGCAAATGCATCCCCTGGGTTTGCAGGCTCTTAAAACAGCTGTTGTCCATAGGGGCTGCCAAACAGTATCAGGTCACTTGGGCCTCATTTCATTAAGATGGTAATTGAAAACTAGTCATAACAATGGAGTCAACATAACTGCTTTTCTTCACAGAATCCCCAAGAGGGGTATGCAAATTCCGGGGACACAGCTATTGCCACACTCAACATTTTTCATTGCATAAGCATCTGTAGATACTCAAATATGATTTGTACTTAAGTTATATATGGTTATAGCAATCAGCTCCAGTAAGGGTTCACTATGCAGGTGTACATGCAGGAAGGACTTGATAAATTAGAAATTCACAGTGGAAGAAAGTGTGCTTAATGTGTCAGGTCAATTAAATGCAGAATGTCTGTCAGTCCCATTAGGTACTGTACACCAGACCAGGAAATCAACTCCATATGAAGGCTAAAACTATTTTCATAGAATGGAATATTTCAAGACTAATTGTGTTCTACTTCCTCTTCTTTCTTATACTGCAATGAGTTAGGGAAATTTCTGCCTGAACATCTTAATATTATATCATTTGGTGGAATCTGAAGTTAGAATAGAGCAGGCATGTCAAACTGCCGGCCCACAGGTTGGATGCGTCACACCGAAACTGTGCCCATCCCATTGCTGGCAATGGGGAAAAAGTCATGATACATCATGAGTTTGACATGCCTGGAGTAGAGGGTGGAGTAATCAGACTGGCTAGCTTGAAATCCCTGCACGGGAGGAAGTGATGGAGACTTGACTCTCCTAAAATCCTTGGAGCCTTTATCTGATTGTTCCCAAGAAGGTGCAGTTAGTCTGGCCAGGTTCTTGTAAATAGGCAAGTAGTAATAAAGAAACTTCTCCAAACAGCTCACAATATAGTTCTGGTTCCTTGTGCCTGACATCTTATTGTTCTAGACTTAAAAAAATAATCAGCCTCTTTTATCTAGATAAAAATTTCTACACATCTCTTCCAAGATCATCATCTTTAATCTCTACAATTTTTATGGCTACTATGAACCCAAAATACTTTGAGTGTAGTTCCTTAATATATTATAAAAAATGAACAAAATATGGTATGGATTTGCATACATTTTGCATATGGTATTCTAAATGTTCATCAAGTATCATTTCCTAATAACTATTGCCACTATTGTCACTCTATTTATCTGATTCCCCTGACTGGGCAGGGACTGTCTTTCATAACTGGAAAACAGATGTGGTAAGAAGGTGAAGTTGAATGTCTGGAAAGAAGGAATCTTTCAAATAATTCCATGTGGTTCATTAAATGTTTAAAATGAGGGTTATTGGTTATGAATAAAACTGAAGAATAATTCTGCCCATCAATCAATTTCAGTTAAGAAATCTATTGAAGAGCAACACCAGAAAACTTGCTACAGACCTTAGTGTAATTCATTCTAATTCTGGACAATGGGAATCTATGTAGGTATAAGATAAGAACTGATTCCCAAATTCTATAGGATATACAGTATAACCGGCTTTGTATTTATACAAAATTAGGAGTAGTTATAAGTTGAAGAGAAATGCTGTACAGTGAGATGGCTCCACTATAGGGTCTTTGCAGCCCTTGGTCCCCAAATGGCCACTCAGCCAGATGATAAGGCTGGCAGTAGAAACTATGTCATTCCTGCACTTTGCATTCACTGGCTGCCAATCTGCCATGAATTATGGATCATGGCAGGATTGAAGAGGGGAAGGCTAACAACTCATTGTACCTTCTAGAGACATAACTTCAAGCCAGACAGCTGGGAAAGTCATGCACCTCCTCACTTCCTACTCTACAGTTGAAGAGACTGTTTCCAAAACATTTTATTTGAATATGATTAGACAATGAGGGATCAACAATGAGAAGCGACATAGTTAACTGTGAAAGTTTGGCATGATTTTACTATTCTGTGATCCACATGGACTTTAGTAAAGTAAACCTTTCACACCAAATGGTTTTTTGAGGGTCTTTCTTGCTTAAGGAACCAAGTTGGGCCAGGATTGTCTCTCTCTCACACACACAAACAAACACACATACACAGAGAGATAGTTGAGAGTGANGAGAAGCGACATAGTTAACTGTGAAAGTTTGGCATGATTTTACTATTCTGTGATCCACATGGACTTTAGTAAAGTAAACCTTTCACACCAAATGGTTTTTTGAGGGTCTTTCTTGCTTAAGGAACCAAGTTGGGCCAGGATTGTCTCTCTCTCACACACACAAACAAACACACATACACAGAGAGATAGTTGAGAGTGAAAAAAAATAGACAAAGAAAGAGAGAGATACTCAGTTTAAAAAGAAACTTATTTTTATCTACAAATACTGTACAAGGTATTTATCAAATACAGAGGTCAGCATGGTGAAATCTAGACTTTCAAATGAGTCTAAATAGATTTAATGTTGTGTTATGTCTGCTTCTGGATGAGTTGCTTTTTACATCACTAATCCATAAAATGCTGTGACTGTTACAACTGATTCAGAAAAAAAGACATGTTGGTTACAAACTAAATAACATATGATCTACCTTTTTTTTTCAACTTGTTGGAACCAATAAGGGATCAATATAGGATTGAATACACATTTAAGTGCAAAGCCTTTAGTAATATATAATATCTTTCCTAATTGAAAGTTGAGGATGTTTTAATACAGGTGGTCCTTGAGTTATAACTATACATTTAGTCACCATTTGAAGTTACAAAAGCATTGGAAAAAGTGACTTATAATTAGTCCTTGATTTACAACCATCACAGGAACCCTACCGTAATATGATCAAAATTCAGGCTCTTGGCAACTGGCATATATTTATAATGATTACAGGTCATATGAATGCCATTTTTGATCTTCCCAGTTGGCTTCCCACAAGCAAAGTCAATGTGGGAAGTAGATTCACTTATCAAATATAGCAAAAAAAGTTTGTAAAACCTAGTCCTTAACAACCACTTTGCTTAGCAATGGAAATCTTGGTCCCAATTATGGTCATAACTACCTATATGCAACTATATGCAAAAACAAGGAACTACACAGAATGCCAATGCCAACATTCTTTCAAAAGTTTCCTTTGCACACATTGTTTGGAAATTCCCAGCCAGGCAAGGAGGTGGGATCAAGCAGGGAGCTAGCCTTGAGTTGTTGCACAGTTGACCTGTCCACCCACCCCCTTTAAATTTCCTTGGAAACTTATCTGTTTGTTCTCTAGAAAAGGCAAGCAGTCTGGGGAGATTCTTGTACTATAGAAAGAACACAAAAAACAGTTATCTTGAGCCTCTCACATGTGGATATGGTTGATTGGATCTGACAAATATATTTCATTATCAGCCACACAGTATTCTCTCTCTCTCTCTCTCTCTCTCTTTCTCTCTCTCTCTCTCTCTCTCTCTCTCTCTCTCTC
>NW_015387726.1:105792-154456 GCF_001527695.2 Protobothrops mucrosquamatus | reverse complement strand
GGTGACCAAAACTGGATGCAGTATTCCAAGTGTGGCCTTACTAAGGCATTGTAAAGTGGTATTAATACTTCACGTGAATACATTTCTGGAATCTGTTTCTGCCAATTAGTTACTTGGACAGAAGGTTTTTTCGGCTATTTTTCCCCAGTTTTTGCTGTTGATAGCTGCACACAACAGAAGTCTTCTGTATATCATAGATGTTCACATTGCCTACAGAAAAACACCAAACTAAATGTTCTCACATCTCAATCTATTTTTTGTGATGGACAGAACTCATACTCACTCTGTGGAAAAAAACTTACACAAAGATTAATGTTGCAAACTTTGGTGCAATTTTCTCTCTTAGTTTCTGTTTTTTCTTCTAATTTTGATTAGCCAGCTGTAAGAAGACACATATTATTTAAAATGATACTGCAGTGCTACCTGATCTTATGTGCTGATGTTTCTGAGAACAATTGAGAATAAGGCATTCATTATTGCAAAAAGTTAGGTGAAATAGCTATAACTGGCAATGTTGTTCACTTCTTTTTCTACACACACAGATTCATTTTGAATTATGCCACAACGTAAATTGTTCAGTTTTGCATACTGTATGAACTGAAACTGATTTACAGTACAAACCATGTTTTATTACTTGTCATGTAGTAAAAACCCAGATAATTTTGATTTATTCAGCCAATCATGGTTCAAGAAACCATTTCCTAGTGTGACATGTAACTGGAAGGATGGGAAGTGACATCACATATGATGAATCATTACAGCCCCAAACAAAAAATCAAAATTACATATTGTTTATCATTTGTTTTACAACATCATGATGCAAGTGATATCACCCTATCATTTGTAGGTGATGCCAAGATTTGAGTATCTCTCTCTCTCTCTCTCTCTTTCTCTCTCTCTCTCTCTCTCTCTCTCTCTCTCACACACACACACACACACACACACACACAATTTAGTACCTCTAACACTCCTGTAATTATTAATGAATTGCTATAAAAATCAAAGCAGATATGTTCTCCCTTCCCTTTCAAACTGGCAAATAGGTTTTACCATCCCACCATATTGTTCTAATTATAATCTAACTGCCAGCTCTATTTGGTATATTTTGTTTGTATGTGATGTGCGATGGGCATGAGAAGTGGATTTTACTGTAAATATTTTATCTTACCCAGAATCTGCTTGCTTCTCTTCATTATAATTTTTTCACGAAGAGTTGACTGATTATTTGGCAAAAGCTACAAAACCAAACAGCAGAAAAGATGATGGGCAATTCCAACAAAGCTTTTGCAAAGCTCACAGATGGTTTTCAGACTATTTAATTTTCCAAATGAACTGGCCTCTGTCCATTGTACGCCTCCAGCATGAACACATTTTCTTTAAAGCTGTGCCACTAAGGTGAGAATGTTTTCTTTTTTAAAATCAAAATAAGGAGATTAAAGTCTTCTGTATGGTTTATAGTTCTTGGCTTCAAGCAAACTCCTGTTCACTGAAAGAGTCACGTTTTGTGAGTACCTTATCTTTCCAAATATGTTTCAGCAAACAAGTTGATCCTCATCCTTTTTAATCTACTGCTGACTAGAATCTAAGCTGGAAAGCCTAGACTGATTGCAAACCCGCAAACAAAGCTTACTTATGCAGCTGACATTATATAACCATAAAGAGGACTGGAAATTTTCTGTAATCAAAATCTGCACTAAGGCAATTCAAACATTATGATGGATGCATTTTGTAACCTGTATGAATTATAGAAACATCTTTGCCTTCTTATTTCTGTTTTAAAAACATGTTATACTAGAATACATTTGTACATACTATTCTTTCTAATCAGCCATCCAGAGAAACAAAGTTTATATAGAAGTCTGTAATGTAATGAATTCTGATCAAAAATAACTACATTAGTAACTGCTCTGTTTTTTGAGTAGGGATATTATTTCATGATCCTGTCTTAGAATATGAACATTATTGTCCCATAATCTTTACCAATAAGCATTATGACTCTATGAACTACAGTTCAAAATTTAATTTGAATCTCATAAACCGTCCCATAGGGCTTCTAGTCTGGCAGAGGTTAGGAAGAAGCTGTTGTTGTCTTCTTAATATATCTGATTATTTATTATTTACTGAATAACATTTATAGCTTGCCCTAAGCCTAACAGACCCTAGCAGCATACAATATAAGAAATAAAAATCTCAATAAAAAGTAAAGTAAATTTATTCAATCATTCTTCAGTACTTTTATATAATGGTTTCCCAATCAGGTTGGATTAAAGCCCTAGCTGAATATGACTGTTTTCACTTATTTATGAAAAGAAAGGATAACAGCAGCTATGTGTACCTATAAGAGGAGATAATTCTATAAAATGGAGGCTATTACACAAAAACTCTTGTCATTCATACCCTCCAAGAAAAATGGTGGGGGGAGGGATATCCAATAGGTCCTCATTTGTTAACTTGACTCAAGAAGAAAATTTGACTCTGACAAGCAGTTGAACCATATAAGGCTTTGTAGAACCACCATGAATTGGCCTGGAAGCCTACTGATAACCAGTGCAATGCAATGCCTTTTAAACAGATGCTTTTCTGCAATGGTCAGGTTATCTTGCCATCAATCCATCACTGCATTATACACCAACTGCAACTTATATTCCAAAGTCAGCCCATATAGAGAATACTACAGTAGTCCAGGTGAGTGGTAATCAAGGTCACAACTTCAGGAGGAAGTTGGGTCAGATTGGTCCATAACAGAGACACTAGCCCAAATCTACCCATAGTTTCTTCCAGATCTTTGAACAGGAACACTGTATTCATCTTTTATAAATGCCAGTGTTTGCGGTGAAATATTAGTTTAAAAAAATACGGTAAGAGAAATTCCTTGATGCAGTTCTGCAACTATGAGCTAAATTCATTTCTAAAAGTTAGCATTAGGAATAGGAAATTGTCTCGTTTTAACAGCAATCTTGAGATCAGCCTATTTTTTCCCCTTTACCTGCATATGAACTAATGCATTCATTACTAACCCTGAAATATAGCAGAAAAAAATCTGGCAAATAACCATCCTATTATTAGATCACCCTGCGATTAGAAAGGTGTCGGTATGCAAATATATACACACAAATATGTTAAAAATATAGAAATATTCTATCTAATTCAATCCAGTCATTCAATTCCTAAAAGCCTTTATTTCTTAGCATCCAGAATAATATGGGTGCATCCAGGTGCTTCAGACACATCACTTTTCTTATTTGTTGTATTAATAATATTACCATAAGAATGGTCCAAAATTATTTAATTTTTTAATATTATTCATGAGCAAGCAATAAGTAAGAAAGTTGCATCCTATGGAAAGTGGTCCTGGCTTTCCACTGGAGCTCAGCAATAATAATTTCTAAATGTATGTAGTTTTAACAGACGATCATTATTCCCTGATATTCTTTTTTGTTTGTTTGTTTTTAATAATTGCTGTTAAAAATACGCTAAGATTATTTCATTTTTTTATTGAGTGCAATTTTATTTTTAATACAATAGTTTGGAAAGTTACTATTACAAACGTGGACAATTTTGACACAATCAATGAGTTGAAAGAGAAAGGGGGCAATGTACAAGAGGACGCAATCCTTTGCAGGTATCTCATTGGCTATGTACATGACAGGACCTCTTTTGGCTGGAACAGCGCACGTGACTGGCAGTTGGCTCTTGGGCTCTTTGTTCTTCAGGCCAGAACATGTCCTTGACACAAGAGCCTGACAGCATCTCCAGGAGATCACAGCTCATTTGCAGAGCATCGTGGCTACCTTGCCAGTGGAAATGGAGTAGGGGACTGCAGTGGTAAGCTTGACTGTCCGGACTGGCATCTTTCCATATACCTCTGACATCGAATAAAGGCATAAAAAGATCCCTAAATAAAAAAAAAATAGAAAATAAAGATATAAAGTAAGTTGTAGAGACTGTCCATGCTGTATAAAGTATCACTTCTTTATCTACTTTTGGGAAGCTATCAGAAGAAAATAGAAGAAAAGATTTGAGTTCTACTAGTCTACAAAAGAAGCAGTTTCTTCATAACAATTATGTTAAGTATGAATGCATTCAATGACTAGCATATTTCTTTTGAATAGAAAAGCTTTTTCTAAAAAAAAAATAAGCCTTTGCAAAAAGTGGCATCCTAAAACACTGGTATTCCCTTTCTCTCATGCAGAGGGGTGAGTGCGTGGGTTGTAAGGGTCATAAAACTCAAGATGGCGGGGAGAGCAGGCAATCAATGCCCAATTGCTTGTTTTACACACTTGCAATGCATATGGTACACATGAAAAAGAAGCAGGGATTTCATCTCAGTCATTCTTGCCATTCTGACTTTTCTTATATTTCTCCCTTGCAGAGACTTCTGATTCAGAAGCTACTGTGAGTCATCAATACCTCAGTCCTACATTATTCAGTTTGGACCCCTTTTAAAACAGTGTAAAGCTGTGATCGTTACCACAACTGATGATACTGAATTCCATTATTTATCTGTGCCCTGTAATATATGAATTCAACCATATAATCAAATATGAAAACTAAATTCTCAAAATAACTTTTAAAATATATAATAGGCCTGGAAATGTTATAACTATATAGGAAATTCAAAACTATTTGAATAAGTCTATTATTCTTCAATTTCTAATTAGCAGATAACATCATCTAAAATTAATATTATTACTTAACATTTTCATTAGTGGAACAAGAGATTCAGAACATAAACTATTTAAACCTTAATATATTCTTGCCTAGCTACATTTTAAATATTTACACTTAATTGATCCTAAATCTAAATCATCATCCTGTATATATAGTTACTCAAGCTATCTTTTCATTTTGATTGAGCAACATGAATGATGACTCTTCTGAGGACCACTAAAGAATTAAAGATAATCCCTAATCCAAATCTCTTAAAAGCAAACTCTCGAACTAAATTTTGTACAATTTTCTTCATTGCCTATAACAGATTGTCAACATCTGGTATCTCAGGTTAGAGGAAAACCTCATCGCTTGACAGTTTCTGTTTACATTAATTCAGTCTTTCCCTATTTTCAACTTCATTATCCATTCTACCTGAAACAAAACAATTAACTTATTTAGGTCATCCTTACCTTAACCTACATACATTTTTCATGAATGTACTATTAGAGCAATCTATGAAGGGTGTATATTATTGCAGATACTATATCATTATACAGCTGTTCCTTGGCTAAACTTCATATCTATTTATTAGAAAATTGGGGAAAGATATAAACTTTGTCATTATATTCCTTCCTTCCTTCCTTCCTTCCTTCCTTCCTTCCTTCCTTCCTTCCTTCCTTCCTTCCTTCCTTCCTTCCTTCCTTCCTTCCTTCCTCTGTTTTGGAACATTAGAGTTTTCATTGATTATCCCTTGTCTGGTAATATGCTGGGCTGAGGTAATTACCCCTGGCCTTCATTCTAAGATCAAGAATAGTTGTAGCTCCTGGACATATTTATTGAGATTTATGCCTTTAGGTGAGAAAGTTAATAACAGCAGAATTGACACCTCTATTGCCCCATGCCTGCATGAGCCATAAGTTTAATAAAACAGGACTTCCTTAATGTTGCAGCAGTAATAACTTCTGTCCAAAGGTTGACTTCTTCCCTTTTTTGCAATTCTCTCACAAATTGCTCAAACTACCTATATTTTACGGAAAGCTCTACAAAACCTTTGTTTCATTTCTTAATGTCAAACTCAGATTGGTTCTTAAAGGTAAATAATAAAAATGTTTAGGAAATCTGTAGTCAGGTTTTAAAATCTGAGTCACCATATGGTCTATATTTGTGCATTAAATGGGGATGAAAGAATCTCTACCCCCAAAGGACAGTAATCGAAAGAAGGCACTCATGATGTGCCACTTATTATTCACTAATGTAAATACTGTGCACCAATCTGTTTACTGGGGAGTAAATTTATTTTTGCTACTTGATTTAGTTGAGGTGGGGACAAATAAAAATATGGACAAGACAGGTTGTGAAGCACATAGCAGATCATGATTCTCATTTCATTAATAACTGGCTTTAGGGAATGGTCACAGCTGAATGATAGAGTAGATATTTTGTTTTCCAAGATCTCCAATTCAATCTGAGGAATTTAGAACTAGGTATTAAGAAAGACTCCTCTGTCAGTCACTTTAGGTAAGTCTAAAGTGATCCAACAGTCTATCAAAGTAGAAATAGCTTTCAAGGAGAGGAATTATATCAGAACATTGGAACAATATATGAAAAATGCTCTCCTCCACAGGCTAATTCTTAAAGTGAGAAATGGCATAACATCAATTTGTAGTAGAAACTAGCAGTACTTAATAGTGAAAAGAACAATATAGAAAAAGCCTGTTAGCCTTGTTGTAAAAGAGAAGTGCAACCCAGCAACAAAATACTATTATTTTGTGAGTGGGTAGTGGATTGTGGGTGGAAAGCAAACATGCTTTTAATGTGCAATTGTACTCAAAAAATATAAAGTTACACATTAAATAGTAAAGTAATTGACCAATTGAAGAAGACATTGCCTTCTTCACTAGTCCTCAATAAATAGGCTAGCAACACAATTATGCTGAAACTTTTATTTAGTAATCTTGAATTCACCAGAAAAAAATAAATAAAAAAGAATGGAGGGTTAAGACCAGACATAGAAAATCAGGCAGAAGAAGGAAACAGGGTTGAAAATTATCTGATATAATATACACAAAAACCAAGGTTAAACAGACAATATTGCTGTCTTAAGAATATTAAAAAAAATGAAAGTTCAGCTGAAATCAATGTGATGTATTTCTATATTTTAGGGGCAGGAAATAAAGAAGACCAGAGAATGTATAGTAGTATTACCTGAAGAAATGAAAAGAAAGAAGCACCCAGTTCAATTATATGTACCTTATATTTTAATAAACTAAATATCCCAATTTACATATTTACTGAGAGTACATATAGTTAATCGAGTTACTTTTGAATATCCATTTATGGATTACAGTCATAATTATCTACACACAAAAATGTGTGATGGGACCTGCATAAACCTGGAATCCCTGAGATTGTAAGTTATATTAAGAATATGAGATACATAGCGATATTATGCATTCAATGTTACAGGTAAGGACCTATTTTTTTCTTTTAATTTTCTTCATTAAAAATGTTAACTGTAGGTACTATATTTCTTCAATGAAGTGAAAGTCATCCAGGTATACTCAGGTATAATTTTGGAAGGGGGTTATATTTGCCTTTGGTCCTTTAGCAGCAATAGCTTGATATTTATGTTTTACTTTACTTTATTTATTTATTTTAGAGACCAGCCAACTCCAAAGGCCTTTGGCCTTAGGCAGCTTTCACTTTGAAATCAAGAACAATAAAAATTAAGAAACAGATTATAGATATCTAGAACAGGACAGAAACCAAACTTCCAACAAGAAAACAATCTGCAGGAACTCTGCAGCTGCCCTACCCCAGAGTCTGGGAGAGTAGCCAGGCTTTCAAAAAAAAAATTCAGAAGATCATTAGGACAGAACCATGTGGATCTCTAAGGGTATACTAATTCAGAGGGAAGCTCCTGTGACAAATAAGTCTTGCTTCCTAGATCCCAACAGATTATTTTATTTGAGGAAACTTGGAACTCACTCACCATGCCTGATCTTATTGGACATTTCCAGATGGGCTAATTACAGCTATTCTTCACAAAAGAGTCTGATCAGAATTTCTATTCATTACAGCATGATCAAAGTTCATCAAACATGTGAGGTCAAGTTACTACTCTAAACATCTTGAGATTAGAAATCTGACACAGGGGAGACAACAGAGAAGCTGAGATAAAACCTGTTGTAGCCTTTGTCACAGTGGATATAGGGAAAAAAATCACTGTATCAAAGTCTTAACTGAAAATGGATTTTGAAAAGGTGTTTGAAGAAGAAAGAAAACCAGCATCATCTGAGTGTTTTGGAAACAGGCATTAAAGAAAATTTCCACAGATGTTTCAGAGAACAAATTTAGTCCCTTCCCTCCTGGTGGATCAATTGTAGGGCAAACCAGTGTGATAGAGTGATGAAAGCCTTGGTTAAGAGTGGGAAAGAGTGGGAAAAATTCAAGTCCAACTTCTGCCACAGAAGCTCACTGGGTGATTTGGCTCTGTATCTTAACACAACCTCCTGAATAGTACAAGGTTGTTGTTGCTGTGGGGAAAACCTGGAAATGAGAAGCACTATGTTTGTCATCTTAAATTCCTAGAAGAAAGGTCAAATGTATTTCTAACAAATCAAAATAATTAGAAAAAACCCAGCAATCAGAAGAATGTATTAATCAGAACAAGATATGATACTGAGGTTTCAATAGAAATGGAGCATATTTTCACAATGTCACATGGAAGAAGCATTAGACTGAACACAGAGAGAGAAAGGTAAGAACTATTGATACTAGGATACTATAATACTATAGTATTATATAGTTTCAGAGAGAAAAAAATGAGAAAATTATTTTTGGATATAAGAGAGTATCCCAATGGAAAGACAATAAATTATTGAGATCCACAACCAGATGAGAGAATTACAGACCCAGGACCAGGACAGAAAGCTCTGAAACAGAGAGCTCCAGTTAACTGCCTTTAATAATTAAGTGTCAATACAAAAGAAATAGAGATTGGAAACTCAGGGATAAGGGACAAAGAGACAAAAATAAACAATGGTGATAGAGAACACATGAGAGGTTAGTGAAAGAGAAAGTAATTTGATTTGTTTTCTGGTAAATTGGCAATTTCAAGTCTATATTTCTAGTCCTGGAAAGTGATGCTATTGCTGCCCTTTCATGGTGCCTGGAGACTATGGGAGTCTGGAGAGAGGATATGTTTTGACTGAATCCTAGCAAGACCAAATGGCTTTGGGTACCTGGAGTTTCAAGATCCAGGAATTTAACGTCACTAGTTCTGGATGGGGTTGTACTACTACAGAAAGACCTGGTGCACAACTTGGGGGGTTCTCCTGAACTTGCTACTGCTGCTCAAAAAGCATGGCCAGGAGAGCCTTTGCACAATTCTGTGTTTTGCACTGGTTGCACCCTTTCTTGGATTGGGAATCCCTGTGCTCAGTCATTCAAGCCCTAGTTATCTCACACATGGACTATTGAAATGCAGTCTACATGGGGCTACACTTGAAGAATATTTGGAAGCTACAACTAGTGCAGAATGCAATGGTGTGGGCAGTTCTTAGGGCCCTTAGAGTGGCCCATGTTACTACACTGTTCCATGAGCTGCTGATTTTCTTCCAGAGTAGTTATCACCTTTAAAGCCCTTCATAGCATAGGTCCAAAGTGACTCGCTTACAGAAGTTGGGCTGCTCCAACACTGGAGGTTTTTAAGAAGAAATTTAACAACCATTTATCTAAAATGTTATAGGGTTTCTTGCTTGAGCAAGGGGTTGGACCAGAAGTCCTCCAAGGTCCCTTCCAACTCTGTCATTCTGTTATCTGAAGAACCATCTCACTCCAATGATGGCAGAATAGACATGCTGCAGATACCGTCAGTCAAGGATTTTCAGCTGATGGGGTCCAGGAGAAGATCCTTTTCTGCCATGGTCCTTTGGAACATCTCATCAGTGTGAGATCTGCACCCACCTTTTTGGGTCTGAAGCACTGACTCTGCCAGTTAGTCTGGGGCCCAATGAGGGTGCACAATTCTGGAAGTGGCTATTGGATTAGGAAAGACCTCTCCTCATCTTTGTGTTTTGCTGTTCCCCATCTTTTAATGGTATTTATTATTGTTATTTTTTGTTTTATTATTTTAATGTGTAATATTTTTTAATGTTTGTAAGCCACCCAGAGTCATCTCTGATGAGATGGGTGGCACATTTAATTTAATTAATTAAACAAGCAAATAAATATAATTGATACAGTCCTGTACTGTTGTGTGGCAGCCATTTTTCTAAGAATGCTTTGCTTATGCCCTTCAAAGATTGGGAATCTATTGAAACCTAGACAGAAATTGGAGCTGGTAGTTGAAGAGGTTTGTTTAAACATAAGTAAATTAGTGGAGAATATAGTAAGAAAAGAAGAAAAAGAAGAAAAGAAAAAGAGAGAGGGAGGGAGGCAAAAGAATCAGCCCAATGAAAGGTTGATAGTGGGAGGGGAAAGGGGAGTATTCAAAAGCCACAGAGAAATGTGGAAAAGAAATCTGACTGAAAATGAATTACCCATTTGCAAAATAAGAATGTAATTGTATTTATGTATATGTACATGTGCACATGTGAGAATCTATTGCATTTAATATGCACATGATAAATTATCCTGATATTCTTAAAATGTTCCTTGTTAATACCAACAGTGATAAAATCCACATTATTACAATTTATTTGTGAGTAAATCACTCAATGAAAGGAAAAAGTGTGGTTAACACATCGTATAACATCTAGGTCATCAAGCAATTCCTGCTTCAAATTTCATGGAACAAGAACTTGGCAAACAAGGCACAGATGTTATGCACCAGCATAAAGTCAACATAGTTTTTTTACTGCAATAAATTACAGTGGAAGTACAGAAACACAGGCAATATAGACTGAAAATGTGTCTCTGCATATGGAGGCATGGTAGGAAGGAAGGATTAGCTGAAAGAGGGGGGAGGGGGAAGGTGAGACAGCCATTGTCCTGGATAGTTGTCCTAATAATGTCTTCTTACTGAGAAATCCCAGTTGTCAATGGAGAGCAGTTCCATAGGACCAGGGACGATAGTTTGTCAGCCACAATGATCTCAAATGGGTTTTTGATTCCCTGAACGGAAGGAAACCTTCATGCAGTTAAAAGTTAAAACAGACTGTTAACAATGCTCTCCTGCTATGTACAAGACAAAGCTTGTTAATTTTCAGAAGTATTTGAGAGGAGGAATCCACAAGCAAGGCTATAAACACAGATGTCAGACACCAAAGGAAATTTATATAGATGGAATATAACCCTCAGTGTGGCTTCAGATTCCTTTCTGGTTTTGCTGTATTGAGTTGATGACATTTTAGAAAGAAGCTGACTATATATTTAGCAGATGGTTAATTCAATTCCTTTTAAAAGAAAGATGAATCAGGGAGAATATGCAGACGTCAGAAAGCTTATAGGCGATGAAATGAAAAACCAAGCCCACAATTTCCTTAAATACCTACATCAGAATACCATACCATACCTACTCAACTGCAAACCATTTCTGGTACAACTTGCTTTTCTCTTTGTATTTAATAATTGCAGATCAGAAATACTTTCAGAAACTCATTACTGCCAGATAAGTGATGGAAAAACTAGACTGAGAAGCAGGGAATGAGGAGACAGTATCTATGGTAGGCGAGGAGAAAGCCTTCCCAACCCAGAAGCACAAGACAAAAGCTAGCTTCTTCAGGTTGTAGAGAGTCAAAGCTTTTTATTGGTTATAATGAGCTTGCATTGGTTTGAGCACAGGCTGCATATGTTGGACATGGACATATTTTGCAGCATAAATGAGGTACAATTCTCAGGTGATAGATGTGATCCATTCAAAAGACAAACTACACAAGCTCCTTGCAAATTATCATAATCAAGATAAACCAAATACCTTAGCAAGTAGGATAGCAGAATTACAATGGCAGGCTATGCCTGTTCTATACAATATGAGCCTTGCCTTGTACTTAGGTATAAGCTTTAGAATTCCAATATCATGCCTGGGGGTGTTCGGGTACTTTGATTCCTTTGATGCCTGCCAGGATTTATACCCCTCGTAATTTTTTCCATTAGAAAAATCAATTAAAACAAATGGGAGAGTTGCACAGTACAAAGCAATGTGTGGATTGCCAGGATCATCTTTATTTCCAAAGGTCCCTTGTGTCCCATAAACTTTCCTTAAAAATAAACCCAACATGGGCTGTAGCCCATCTGTTAGTTGGAAATATGCCCAGGAAAAGAAAAGAACAAAATTAAGCAGGGGTAATAGGGTGTATCCTGCAAGCTCAGGAGAGAAGAGAGGGTGTAATAAATCAGTGCTTTGAAACTGATCATATATCTCACGGTAGTCACTGTGAGAATAGGAGTTCTGCTCACAAAATTCCAAATGTGCCCATTAGCCAGAAACAGTTGGAGAATCTGAAAAGGTTCTAATTCCTTGGCAACATTTAGTCTCAGCCTATGAAAATGTTTGCATCAGTGGTAGGATTCAAATATGTGAACAACCAGTTCTCTGTGTGGATGCCCCTTCCAGAAGTCCATTCTGGGCCTGGGCAACAAAAAATTAGCTACCAGTTCTGCTGAAGTGGTGCGAACTGGCTGAATCCCACCACTAGTTTGCATGCACACAGGCTTAAAGTACACAGAACTAATCGAAATGTATAGTTCAATATCACCAAGATTTCACTTTTGTTTTATGAAGAGATAAATCTATCCATCTCATTCACCTTTTTGTTTTCTGGCAAAACCTATTTCACCAAATAAGTAAATCATGCAGTTATAATAATATTAACATTAAGTATTAGGGGAAAAAAATATTTCATGCAACAAATATGTATTGGAAGAACATTAAATTGCCTTTAATATTCCCTGGAATCACTAAAGATAAGATATAGAGGGAAAAATTAAATATAAGCCAATATTTCTATAGATCGTGAAGAAAAAAAATCCACATGAATGGCATAAAATTTCTAAAATAGCATAAATCAAACCATTAAAGGCATTAAATAAGAACATTAAAAACAAGATATTAGAATGCAATACAAAAAAAGTGTAAAAACTAAGAAGGAAAAAGAAAAATCTTAGAACTACAACTACCGGGACTTCTAGACTTCTTCACTTTCAGCAAATGTGACCTATGTCCTTTTAGAAAAATATGAATTAAAAAATATAAACATATTATAAAGACCCCTTCTTTGGTTTAGATAACCCTTGATCATTAAACATTTCTACAGCTTCTAGAACCCCCAAAATCCATACTGAGGATGGTGAAGACAAAAAAAAAAGATTTTGATTTAGTAGATCACTAGTTGTTTAGTTTTATACTTGATTTATCACACTGAGGTAAAGATTACTAAGGAAGGAATTAATATTTTAAATAGCATAGTTCGTCCAAAGTTTACACATGATAAAGCTATTCCTTCAGATGTTCTTTCTCTCTTCAGGCAATTATAAACTTTTAAAAATCTGTAAGGCTCCAGTCCAAATAGTTACCTTATTGAATGGTACAAGAGGTTCATAGATTAATGAAGGTCTATAATGATGATTTTTTTTAATAAAGTTTTTTATCATTATATTTACTTACATAACTGATTGTGTATGCTGGTAAAGTTTCTACTGACTGCCAAATTATTGCCTACTCTTTTTATTAAACAACTTTACATCAACAAAGCACAATGGAAATAAGAAAAATGGCAGACCAGACCTATCTGAAGTAGCACAAAACATGGTAAATTAAGAACACTAGAGAACATCATGGAAACATTTCTTAATAAATGTGTATATAGAATATAAGTAGAATAAGCAAGTGGTATTACTACAGACTGTTTAGCCCAGACTTACGCATACATATTCCAGTTATGCAGTTTTGCCTACAAATAATGTAAAAAGGCTAAAAACACAATAAACTCCACATTATTACGATATCTCATTATGTGCCAATTTTGGAGGCTACTGCAGAAAACAAGGCTCACAAAATAATGTGTTCTTCCCATTAATGCTGAACAGTTTTTGTTCCTTCTTCACAATGCTTTATTATCTCAACCCACGCTATAAAAATGCATATGTTCTAATATTATATGAGTTTGCTTATAATAACATTTAGAGATTATTGTTGTGCTTTAGGACATGACTTCCATTCACCTTCCTGATTGTCTTTAGAAAGCATGATTTGCATTTTAGATAAAATAATCTCCAGGCTTCCTCCTTCTGCAACATAGTTCTTGGCATGAGCTGTATTTCATGCTGTCAGTTCCACTCATTGCTAATTAGCATGGAGAATTGCACTGATGTTAACCATCATTTTCATCCATTCTTCCCATCTTCAAAACAAGGGTTTGGTTGCCTAATGAGGCTCCTGAGGATAATCAGAAAGGCAATAGGACACATTCATTTATGGTGTAGCTCAGCTACACTAGGGCTATCATACCCTGAATGAAATCGTTCTTCAGTAAGTGAAAATTACAGACACCGGGTGCCCATGGCAAGAGGGTTATAAAGCAATACTGCAAATAGAAGAGATGTGTTGCATAATATGTGCAAGGAGAACCTGTAGAAGGGAAGTTTGCTGGCTATTTGTAGTTCTGTCTCAAATTTGGTGATCAGGCTCAAAATCCAAGAAAGTACAAATGTTAAAAAGTAAATGTGATCCAATTTGGACATAAACTTGGAAAATTTTGTTTAACTACCAGTACATTCTACATATATTCTACATTCATACGCGTATTCTGCATCTCTCACTAACTGCATTCACATTAAAATATACCGTAAATAAGTTGCTGACTGTGCCTTTTCTAGATAAAATTTAAATGTTTCAAGCAATATTTTCAACAGAAATAGGAAGAAATACATATGATATGCAATGCAGGAAGATAAAAGTATTGTGTGAATGAAGGAAAAGGGAATACATTTGTGGAAATGGTAATTAGACAAGGGATGATTATTTAAAGATCTATATGTACTCTTGGTTTGGGAAATGTCTGCCTGCTGTTTCTTTCTTTTCCTTATATTTTGGCCCTTGGCTTTTTCCTATGGCCTCTCTTCTGTTGTGTATAGAGAGCATCCAAAAATGGCATGAAACATGAACAGGCCATTTTGTTTTATTATTTTTTTAAAAAAATCTTTTTGAGGTTCGGAGAGATTTCAGTTTCTTTTAAAAATAGTTTGAAAGACTGACAGCTTATTGCTAGAAAGTTTCCATTTTTACGAAAGACAGCCATAGAATCTTTATGATATGTAAATGATAGCATTTCCATAGATATTTTGTTCACTCAGCTTTAAAGAGAACCAGAAGCAAGGTGTTTAAATGGAATGCATGAATCTAGGGTTAACTTCTTATTAGTAAAGCAAAGCCTTTTACATTTTGCAAAGTGATTTGCCTGCCAGAAAAATACAAATAGAGGCAGAGTTGAGAACTGGTATACATTAAGGTTTGTGACAGTTTTAAAATCAATTCTAAAAGGGGAACCCAAAAATGTGATAGCTTTTCAAGTGAACACATTGTAGTTAAAACTTATTAGGAGCATTTAGAGATCAAAGGGGAATTCTACCTTGCATTCTTAAATTGCACATGTGTAGCCTGCAAATCGACATCAATAATTGTAGTAATTCACTCAAACCCATAATGCCTAAATGATGCTCTGTGTTTCTGTCCCTGCCAGCCTGGAAAACTCCTACAGCATCAGAATCAGCTACAGTCTGCAGTTTCTCTGCCAACATATTGTATTACTAATATTGTTCCTCCAAATTATGGGAAGTCTGCAGGATTATAATCTGTGACAATAGCTAAGTATCAGGTTATGCATCTGTTTATCACAATCAAAAGTACTACAGTTTTGTAAGAAAGGTTTTTCCTTCTAAGGAAAAAAAATATTTTCCTTATAATAAAAAATAATTCTTCTGTATCAGGTTTTCAAATATTATTTAGTCCTTTTTGCTCAAGATAATAGGGACATGGTTCCCTCTTTCCTGTGTAGAAGAATAAATATGCAGTTTTACATAGCATTACATAGCATTCTTGAGATGTTATAGAACACATATTTATGGCCTATTTAAAAAATAGCTAAGATTCAGTTATTAGAGGGTAATGCTGTGAGTCCCAGATGTTCTTGATTTTTCATGTCTGTGATATTTCCCAAAGGCCGTTGCTGCTATTATTATTCCATTTTAAATCTGCAAAGTTTGCTTGCATTTTAATTGTATTCATTTTAATGTTTAAGGTAGTTATGTTTGATTTTTAAATTAATTTTTAATTATTATTATTTGCCATCTAAAGTGTCAAAATTGAATGGGTGTTGGCAGGATATATAATAAATAAATGAATAAAACTGTGATCTGTGTACACCAAGTCCTGTGATCATTATATCACTAAGAGAAAGGAAATTATTAATAGCAGGACTTGCTTAGCTATAAGAATATATTAAAATTGCCTATGATAAAGATTTTTTGCTTTGTTGAATGCTTCGTAACTCTTCGTAACTGGAAGTTTTAAAGAAGAGACTGGATAGCCATTTGTCTGAAATAGTATAGGGTTTCATTATTATTATTATTATTATGGATCATCGCACAGTTAGCCAGATGTTCAGACTGGATTTGACATTTTGTCTACCTATCGAGTCCTTACCAAGGACCTGGGATAGACAGATGTGGATGTTTGATTGTATTACAGATATCGTCGCAGGATGGAAGCAGTTCCTAAGGCCTTTTGCAATTGACTAATGGCGAATTTGTCAATGCCAATGGCGTTCAAGTGGTGCTCCAGTTGTTTTGGGATTGCACCCAAGGCACCTATTACTATTGGTACTACCCTTCTTGCTTTTGCCACAGTCTTTCTATATCTATTTGTAGTTCTTTCTCGTCTATTCTGCTGTCTCCAGGCACTGCCACATCCACTATCCAGACTTTTTTGTCTTTCTTATCGACAATTGTTAAGCCCGGGGTGTTATGTTGCAGGTGCTTGTCTGTATTATTATTGTTATTGTTATTGTTATAATTATTATAATTATTATTAGGTTAAATTAAGGATAAACAGCAAGACTTGGTACCTGACAAGATAAGGAAAGCCTTGTTTGAATTGATCAAAGCTTAGCTAAAAATAAAGGAGTGAAAAACCACAGATTAATATTTTTTTTAAAAAAATAGAGGTATTAAATGGAACACTCCATGTAGAGAAACCATTAGTGATGGAGTCCAGAAATGTATTTTAAAAGATTAGGTTGTAACACCTGGGAATTCATCCAGGAGAAGAAAAGATTATTTAGAATTTTGATAGTAGTATTAAATAACTGATGAACTGTCATACTGAAGATGAAATAAACCTGTTTCTTTTGCTTTTCAGGACATAGCTACATGCAGTGGGTAGAAAGTAAGTTAAATAACCTAACAGTTAGGAAGTAGGAAGGTCTAGCTTAGAAAGTAAAAATCTTTCTCCTTTGCCAAAAGCATTTAGCCAGATACTGGATGCTGTCTATCAGGATGCTATAGGTATTACTTGCCCTGGACTTCTACCATCAGACATAGAGTTGAATTAGATAGCCTTCAAGATAACTTCCAACTTTATGATCTCAGAAAATATACACAGGATGCACTGAAAGTCAGGTCCCATAGTTCAGTCACAATGGTTGTTTTTTTTTCAGAGAAAATGTCATGGTACTTAGGAATGTTGAACATGTTTAACATGTGTCAAACAAAAATTATTTAGAAGGAAATTACTACTAATGTGAACATGTAATTTATATAATAAATTGTCTATGAAATCTGATTTCCTGTACACTTTTTGTGTGTTTGTATATGTATATATATATGTGTGTGTGTCTCTGTGTGTATTCATTTCTGGGATCATATTTGTTAAAATTAATTTTAGACCACTGTTGGGGTCCATATGATGTCCCTCCATATGATGCACTGATATTACTAGATGGACATTTATGGGAGCTTAAGAGGGATTTGGATGAATTAATTGTACTTTTAGAAAATTAAAATGTAGTAGCTATGCATACAACATTACCCTGTACCAAGAAAGTACCAGGATTTTTGAGCATTGCCAAGTTCAATAAAAAGCAGCATGGAGACAACTAACCAAAACTAAATTCAGATAAGATGGACATTCTGGTGATCAACAGGAAACCAAACTAAAGAATTAAAGTCTGAATGGGATTATGCTCCCCCTGAAGAAACAAGTCTCCAACTTAAAAAGTGTCAGGAAGTTGCAAGTGGTATACAATATGGCAGCTAGCCTGCTAACTGATGCAAAATAAAGGGATCATCTGAAATCTGACCTAAGAGGTTTATGCTGTTATCGAACACAGATAATTCAATTACAGATCATTTTAAAAAAAATTACTCTTTGTATTTTATCTATATGTTTTTGTGTGACCTGTCTTTTTAAATACAGTAGTATGTGATTTTAAGACAGCCTACCAACCAAATAATATGAATTCATAAATGATCATCCAGAGATCCAGTCATGTGAAAGCTTGGGAATGCTTCCAATTTTATCTGGAAGAACAGCTCACAGTGGAAAATAGTGGGAATAGTGCTTTTGTTCTAACATAAGAAATGGAAGCTTTTCTGTTCCAAGGTAAAAAACAAAAAAGGAAGCTCTAATCGCTTTATACTGCAAGGATATTATGACACAAAAGCCCACTGCACAAAGCACCTTGTAATTTATGTATCATGCCTGTCATGGGTCTGTGAGTTTCAAAATCTATTGCAGGAAATAATCCTGTGATGATACATTAATTATCATGAACTTGCATTCATTGTTTAGGTCACTGAAGATGCCTAATCCTTTGTATACCCAAGAGTGACCCATCAGTAAACCGCTGATGTGATACAAAGAAAAAAAAACAATTATATACAGCCCAAGGCTGCCGCTGCTGTTACCTACAGAGAAGGTTCCTGGAGAGCTTTAAAGCATAAAAGAGGAAAGAAAAGGTTTTTCTCATTTAAAAATTGGTACATTAAATCCAAGGAAACCTGACAGGCTGAGAAATAATGGCCTGAGTTTACTCTTATTTAAAAACTGGCTGCCTGCTGCTTTTGCTGCAATCACCATTCAGGCTTTCAGCACAATTTCAAATTAAATATACATAAGTGCTTTCAAGAGCTGTTAATTTGAAGGTCATTAAAGAGCATAAAATATATTCCCTTTATTTATAAAGAGCCACACAATAACGCTATGCATACGGACTCCTATCCTGGTCTCTGCAGCATTTATTATCTCCAATGTAGAAGTGATTGACTTCCCCCAGACATAGGTATCACAAAATACACTAACACACACACACACAAACATACAAACACAAACATATAGTGGTTTGCAAGCATCCACTGTTCAGCCTTTCCTGGATTTCGAGCACAAAGAGAAACAGAAAACAGGGGAGTAACATATGCACTTGACAAGGGGAAAATTCTCCAACTCAGGGGCAAGCACACTGCCTGCTGTTCAGTGTTCTGGCACTACTTGGTGCATTCTAGTCAACCCCTTGATACACCATTCTGTGACAAAGCATCTTGCCACTCAGATCTGCCTTCACCTACTTTTGAGCTCTGCTTATAGGTTCGCTGCGCTCAGCGGAATTGTAAGCAGCCATTTAACAAACACTGCACCATCTGTCTGTATTTGTAAGGGGCATTTTAGCACTTGCCTAGCCACTCAGCGCAGGTTTTATTCTGGCTGTCTAAGAGTCCCCCTGCCAGCAAAGGTTCTACCCATGACCTTCCTCTTGCCCCCATCCTGGCAGCGAAAGCCCCTTGTGGCCACCTCTTCCAACCTCCCTGTCCTTCTTTTTGCTTCTCTTTTGCCACAGCTGTCATTTTCTGAGATAAATTACCTGGTGTTACAGCCTGTCAGCATTCTCATAGCATCTCTGCTGCACAGGAGGAGGGAAGGACAAGGTTGAAGTGGGTGGGATAGAGGAGATGGAATAGATGGAAATAGGCCATTGCTTCAGAAATACAAATAAGAAGTGTTTCACAGATTTAAAGATGCAAGAGAAAAGAGCAGAAAAATGAGCTTTACAAATAGATAAACTGATGAACAGGAGAAAAAAAATAATGAAATATGAAATATAAAAGAATTATATTTTTGAGATTAATAGCATTAAATATTATTAAGAATATAATCAGATGGCTATAAACAAAGCTTACTAGGCTTCAGAAGCTTTATTTTGAATTACCCTGGAGAATGAATGTTGGGCTAGATATAGATCACAGATAGATCACAGACCCACAGCAGTACTGCATCCTGGAATATAGGAAAATAATCAATGATACTATGTACTACATGAAAGTATTTTTAGATATTAAAAACAAAACAAGAAAAAATAAATATGTACTAAGAATATGACTTATGTAGAACTTTACTTTTCCCAGAACATCACATGAGAATTTGGGTTTCAGCACTATAGCAACCTAGCGGGGTTTCAGCTAGTATTAGACTAAATATAAATTAGCATAGTTTTACACTCCTGTACCGTTTTCCAAATCTTAATAGTTTTTATACTTTTATAGTTAACCATTTTAGTTATCTACAGCATTCAGATTATTGATTGTAAAATTGATTGTAATTTTATAGTTCCCTCCAGATTTTAATCCCCGTACTTTGTAATTTTATATTAACAATTTATTTTTGCCTTATTTTATTTTATTAATATGATTTTAAAGACAGTCACCTTGATCTTGTTCTCTTTAAAAGGGGGAAGTGAAGGTTTTGGACAAGGTTTCAAGATTCTAGGTGGCATGGTGGTTCAGTGGTTAAGACGCTGAGCTTGTCAGATGGAAAGCCGTCAGTCCAAGTTTGAGACCGGAGTATCACACAACAGGGTGAGCTCCTGTTCTTGCCCTAGCTCCTGCCATCCTAGCAGTTCTAAAGCATGCAAATGCGAGTAGTTAAATAGGTACTGCTTTAGTGGGAATATAACAGCGCTCGATGATATCATGGAAATGATGATGAAAATGTCTTTGGACAGTACCTTGAAACAGAGATGAGCACCACCCCTTATAGTTGTCAATTCCCTTTTTTAAAGATTGTCTTTAATAGACCCTAAAAAAATAAAGAAGCATTCCAGCAATCCCCAAGTTATCCGTTTCTTGACTAAGCCTATCTCTAAGACTGGTCATACTACACATCCCTCACATAATTTTCGTTCAGAGAAGTAAATCCCATGTTTCTCAGCACAGAGCATAATTTTGATTTTGAGCAAACATACAAATAAGTACACAACTAGGATAAACTGCAGGGTATAAAATAAATTATGGATTAATATGGAATGGCCAGGCATAAGGAAACCTGTATAGTGTAGCTATTGATTATTCTGCAGCTTGAAGCACTGAACCCTGTGGAGGGAGCATTGGTCATTCACCTCAATAGCCATTTGGACCTGCCTTCCTCCTCACATATTTTACATACATATATCATATACCTAGACACACGTGTGTATGTATGTGTATGTGTATGTGTGTATGTGTGCACTTGTGTACTGAATTTACATGGAACATTGTGGCCGAGAAGGGAGTCTTTAAACTGGAAAATCAAAGAAAACACAAATTAAGTTATTTGTAAATAAAGGTCGCTAACTACTAAGACAAATCAGTTAGCAACCTTCAGGCACTGTATACTATCACATTATTTTGTAGGAATTTATGGCATACACTTTTTTTAAAAAAAATGCTGAAATCTTATTAGATTCTACTTTCATAATTTCTCAAATTTTGTAAGTTTGGTATTTGTACCCAAAATTTTGTGAGATTTACAGTAAGAACAATAATATCTTAATCTTGTGAAGTATAGTGGTCTTGTGGAATGTGAGCTATTTGTTTATTGTTTTTGGAATCCCAGGGATGCCATTTGGAGATCCTATGAAAAGCATGTGGCACATTGCTAATTCTTGGAATAAGTGGAAGACAAATGAAACCTATGTTCCCCCCTTTAGTTCCTTTTCTATTTAAATAGATAAAAACCATCTATTTAATTCTTTCTGAATTAGTTTTGAAACTGACAAAGTATATATAGATGACCAGGCACAGACCAGCAATCCTAGAAGTCTGCGTCTGAAAGAATCATGGTCAGAAATGTATTTGCTCTGAAGGTCTTAAAGGTGCTTTTCAAAAGGCAAGTGGACTTTCTTGGGTTTTTTCCTTGAAAACGTTTCACTTCTCATCCAAGAAACTTCTTCAGTTCTGAAGCTTCTTGGATGAGAAGTGAACATTTTCAAGGGAAAAAAACCAAGAAAGTCCAGTTACCTTTTGAAAAACACCTTTGGGACAATCATGGGTGATTGAAATCTCCATAGACATTTACTCCAAATAAATTTCAATCTTAAGAAATGTGAATCATATTTTAGGGCAGTGGTGGTGAACCTATGGCACGGGTGCCAGAGGCGGCCCTCAGAGCCCTCTCTGTGGGCACGCGCGCCGTCTCCCCAGTCCTAGGCCTTCAGCTGGGTTTTATAAAACATTTTCGCTTTAGGCCTCCGCTGCCCTGTACAAAAAAAAAAAAGGTTCAATCAATCAGTCAATTTCAACTTCTCACAGGAAAAAAAGGATCTTGCAAAGTTGGAATTGATTGAACTTTTTAATCCCACCCAGTCTGCTGTTACCACCACAGCCACGTCCACCCAATGGGCCACACCCATCCAATGGGCCACACCTACCCAATGGGCCACACCCACCCGACACCTGATGATGCAGAAGTGGGTTTTGGGTTGCAGTTTGGACACTCGGTCTCTAAAAGGTTCGCCATCACTGTTTTAGGGTATTAAAAAAAATTGGCTCATGATCTGGCTTAAATGTTATGCATTACCTCTGAGAAATCCTAAAGAGGAGGGTAAATGTTCAAAAATGAGTGGAATGAGGATTCAGTCCTGACACTGTGATAAAAACATTTGGGAAGATTCTACAAGAAGATCATAAATAATTTGATCATGAAAAATAATATAATTGCTAGAATTAAGCAAGAATTATTATAAGAGTTAGTCTTGCCAAATTAAATTTATTTCTCTGTTCAATAACTTGCTTCCTAATCAGGGAGAGAAGCAACCTAGAACTAAGAAGAAATTTCCTGACAGTTAGAACAATTAACCAGTGGAACAACTTGCCTCCAGAAGTTGTGAATACTCCAACACTGGAAGTTTTTAAGAAGAGAATGGACAACCATTTGTCTGAAATGGCATAGTGTTTCCCAGTGTTTTTTTCTAAAAAAACAAAAAGGTGCCGGAACTCACACACATCATACAACCCGCCTTGCCTACCCTACAAGGTTCCATCCAAAAAAGGTGCCGGAACTCTGTTCTGGGCGTTCTATGAGAAAAAAAGTCCTGGTGTTTCCTGCCTGAGCAGGGGGTTGGTATAGAAGATTTCCAAGGTCCTTTCCAACTCTGTTATTCTATTCTTATTTGTGGGCGTGCTGTAAACATGGTACTTTTTTTATTTCAGCAAAGCTTTTGGTAAAGTATTCTATGACATTCTGATTTGCAAGACAGTTCAGTGTGGGTTAGATGGTGTGGCAATTACATGGATACATAGCTAACTGAAAAGTGCATTTATCAATGGATCCTTATTGAATTGGGAATGCCCTATTGACTAGAGTGCCACAAGATTCGATGCCAGGTTCTATGCTCTTCCACATTTTTTATTAATTTGCATAAAGAAGTGGAGGGCATACTTTTCAAATCTGCAAACGATACAGCAGTGGTTGGGTAAGTAACACATTAGAAAACATGGACTAACAATGAGAAATGAACTTGATAAAGAAATGTGTTGCAAATAAGAACCTTTTATTTACATTTAGGACAGAAATAAAATGCAGAGTTATAGAATGGGCTTAGTCACTGTACTTGTGAAAAAGATAGTTCTTGTGAAAATAGTTCTTGTATAAAAAGATCTTGCAAAGGTACTTGATTGCAGGCAATATGTTTCAAGAATGTGATTACCTACAAAACAGACAACTGAATTTTAAAACTGCATCAAGAGAAGTACCATTACTCCCCACCCCCAAAGAAAAACCCAGGAAAATATAAAAGTTCCACTTTATTCTGCATCAGCTACATTACATTTTCTGTATTGTGTCAAGTTCAGAGAAACTGCAACAGGCTCAAAAAAGGGCAACATGGGTCAAATTCAATAGAAACCAAGTCCTATTAAAGGGATTGAATAAACCTCCTAAGGTACAGTATGATAGCATTCATGAAATAACTGAAAGGTTGCGCACAAGTCAAGGTCTGTTCTTTGTTTGAGGACACAGATTAATGGATTTAAATTATAGAAAGACAGATACCAGCTGAACTTCAGAAAAAAAAATCCTCAAACTATCAGCAGTTCAATAGTAGAGCCAATTGTTGGGTTCCCCTTCACTGCATGCAGGTAAGTCTAGGCAGTATCTACTAGGAATACTCTTGTATGCATTAAATAGGGGTTGGACTTGCTGACCTAAAGTCCTGTGGATTGGAAAATTCTGGAAACTGAAATCCACATTTCTTGACATTGCTGAGATTGAGAAACACTAGCCTAAATGGTCTTTCTATGTCTCTGAGTCTTGTGTTTTTGTGAAATGTTTTTTTCTTAAAAAAAACAACTTTCTTAGCTGTTACTATTATGTATTGAATTTGTCTTTTTTCCCCAAACTAGGGAGTTGTAAAGAAATTATGTTTCTCAAAGAATGTAGACTGCTGACTTGTTCCTATTGTGTATATGGCTACCTTTCCATGAGCGAGAAGCCAAAATGGGCATTTTCCTATTATTACCAGATAGGTAATAAGGTAATTGCTCTGTTACTTCTAGGAAAGACTAATAAATTTCACAAATGATGGCTTCAGAGCTATAGAAAAATGTCATACATTCCATTAACTGAGTAGTCAGACAGGCAAAAATGCTATGTTTATAAATTCAGCCATCATAGTCATGCTTTCATACTTTTTGAATTTATTGTAATAAAAGCAAAAGTCATAAAACATGAGCACAAAAGCTCTTTCAGTCCACCTTGTATGAATTTCAATGGCCTCTTTATAAGATTAATATTCAGAATACATATTTTCCATGTATGTTGCATTTGGTTTGACAACATAGCTGAGTACTGATTTTTGTGCACATTACTCCAAGGGATTCATGCCCAGCTATCGGGCAGAGCTCTTTCGTGCTGTTAAACAAGAGACTTTCTCTCTCTCTTCCTACCAGACTAGAGAGCTTATGCAAGATAAAACATATTTCTTATATTTTGTATCTTGTTAGTATTTACTTCTAATCTGGGCAGCAGGGAAGTTTTCAAGCACCTCAAAATAATAGTGACATAAAAAGAAAAACAAAGTGTTAGGTACTTGCCATAAATGAGGTGCTTTTGTTTTCTGGAGACACAATATTGCTCGTGTCTGTGTCACATATTCAGAGCAGCACAGTCTTGATAAGGAAGCTCACTTAGAGCTAAACATTACATGACTTACAAAGTACACAGCTGATCTACTGATTTTTGCTCATTCTGAAGCACAGAAAGACAACTGTAATCTTTGAACTGCATGTGGCCTCCCAGGGTCTTTCGGAGGGCCTCCAGAGAACTCTCCTATGCTGTTGCCCAATTTACATTAACTTCAGTTGCTTGTTTTTTGGCAACATTAAACATGTAACAGAATACAGTAGTTTAAATGAAACCTTAAAAAAAAACTTCTGCTTCTTATTTCCTGCAATCTTTCAACAGCTCGTAGGCAGAGAGATATAGAGGCACACAACACCAATAATTTAAAAAGTGATGTTGTTGAGCTGAAATCTGCGTTTTAATATTCAGGTTTATTTTATGAAAGAGGCTTTCTCAAGTTTGCTTTGATTTGTCTTGATGCTACATAATAATTAGCAATAGCAGTGTTATTAATTTCTCTTAACCATTTTTATTGCATTCTGAAGCCTCGCTGGTTGCTTATATTTCCTGATGTGCAAAAAGCTTCATGGCAGTTTTCTTGTAATGTGTTTTCTTGAGATTTAATTACAATATGGAAAGCCGGGAAAGCTGCAGTACATGAAGAGATGACTGTATGGTACAGAGAGTCTTCGACTTATGACCATAATTGGAAACAGGCTTTTCATTGCTAAGCAAGGTGACTAAGTGAATCACACCCAATTTTATAATCATTTTTATCATGGTTGTTAAGTGAATTGCTATAGTTGTTAAATGAAACATGGGGTTGTTAAGTGAAACAGGCTTCCCTCGTTGACTTTTATTTTCAGAAGCCAGCTGGAACATCACAAATGGCGATTACATGACTTTAGGATGCTGCAATCATGTTAAAAAGAGGTTGGATTTTGATCATTGTTGCCATGGGGATGCTGCAACGGTTTTAAATGCAAGGACCAATTGTTAGTCATTTTTTTCAGTGCTATTATAACTTTGAACAGTTCTTAAGTGAATGGCTGTAAGTCGAGGACTACCTGTAGAATGAAAGACAGGATTTACCTAAATACCTCTGGCCACCTCGAAACAAAGTAAGCACAAGGATAATCACACTCCACTCATGAGAATTTCAATAACATTTGGAATTTAAAAAATTAAAAGTTCTCTTTCATGAAATTGAATGACAACTGGTAGAAAATATTGCAGAACATTTTTCTTCAAGATACAAGTAAATAATGGTAATAACAATGATAGCATTAACAATGAAATGTTGATAGTACGAATTATGACAATATTATTGAAATGATGATAACTATAATACTATCAGTATTGAAAAAGTAACTGTAAAGCTAATAATGATGCTAATCACAACAGCAACCATTAGAATAATAGTGATTATTAGTTCCTATTTTTCGTCCTGACATTTTGGCCCTGTTTACTTCTGAGAATCTAATCCTGACTCCAAACATTTGCTCCAGAGTACCTGGAGAAGACTGGAAAGGGTAAAAACTTTTCTTTCCTCAGCTGCCTCATTTTAAGATTGTCTCAGTATGGGATATAAGATAATAAAGTAAAATCCTTTATTGGTGTGCCAATGCTAATTGTTTTTGTTTACGTCCTGGTGGGAAAAGTTATAAGGCAGAAATAAAGCAACTGGTGGAGGAAAAAACAAATTGATCTAACTTGTAGAAGGCCCCAGAGCAACCGCCACAAATTCAGTTGCATACTACTGTATAAATATAAAATAATACACAATTTGATCCCATTCCAACTTCATATGATAAATGATAATCATTAGCTTCCCATGGAATAACTGGAATTAATTCTGACTGGTCAGCATTTTAGAGCTGCAGAGCACATAGCTTTATATGACTGACTGTTATATCCAAAATCCCAAAGTAACAATAAAAGCAGATCTTTTCTAACCACAAATCAATGATCAGCTTACTGTTGAGTTTTGGTAAATGCTAAAACTATCTATCCATAAAATAAGAATTACTGAGTATAAGATCTGTTCTCCCACTCATTGTTCTGGTCCCTGGTCACTCGGAGGAAAGATACTGAGAACCAACAATTTCAGAGGGGGATTCTGAATGGCATAACAACAAAGGACTAGAACAGAAAATATTAGAATCATCTTCATAGCATTACTCCACTTGGAAGTAAATAACATTTTTATTGTCCACAATGAGGATGCAGTGGCTGCAACAGCAGAGGCTGCCATAGAACAAAAAATTGGATGTCTCCCCCCCACCACCACCACCAAAAAATGTGCAATGCTCTAAAATAACAAAGTTGCAAAATATTGTGAAAATAATCTGCTTGGAATCAACAACATATCTTCTCACACACCTACATTTCAAGAACAAGCACTTGCACCACAGATTCCTCCCATACACTACAGGGGGGAAGGGGAGAGGAAGCCGCAATATAGACAGTGGGCACTACTATCAAACACTATCAACCCTCTTAGCAGTATCTCCTTTGGCATCGGTTCTCTGAGATGACTTAATAGATGATATCTGATTCTGAAAGTCAGAATGCAGGTTGTCCTTGGAAAAATGGATAAGTAATCTGTTGATGGCAATAATTTTTTATGTTCCTTTGATAGTGGAACAATTAAATGATAATATATCCAGCCTAGGAAAAAGCCTACCTGAAAGATAATTGTTTTGCATAAACTCTCCACATACTCCATTATGTGGGTTAGCAGAAGAAGAATAGCAATTTTATTTCACAAAGCACTCTCAGATAAGCACAGAAATTCTGTTAGTTAAGTATTTTAAATAAGGAATGTCACTAGTAATTAACAGTAAAATCAAATATAGAAAGGAAGAGCTGAATGCAAGTTAGAATGTTAAAGAAACAGTGAGAAAGGTCTAGTAAGAAAAGGGTGGGCAAGGGGACAGAAGTGATATAGGAACCTACCTCTGATGCCATGAAACCAAAATCAATATATATCAAAATCCTGAGGTCCAAATAATGGAACTAAAGATTTCCAAGCCATCCTTTACTGGTCACTGGAGGACTAAGCATTCTGCTATCCAGTTGACTTTACAGCTGAACATTCTGTAACTCTTCTACATAAACACCTTGTTGTACAGTGCACTCTTCTGCTTCCTTTCTCCTTAGAAATTCATTTGTTTTCTTTTTCTCTTTTCATTTCCCAGTACACACATTCCATGCACAGTTGAACTAGACAGAAAGCAAGGCACATCACTTCTGTTTCCCAATGGATCCCCAAGTTCCTTGAAAGTGATGGAATTATCAGCCATCAGTCCAGCTTGATTGTTTTTTCTTCTGTTATGGATAAGCTGTGAGTGACTCCACAGTTAAGCTGACATTCAGATGCACACGCACACACTTGCGGGAACATCTTTCCCCCCCGTGAGGATATCGTTTTCCTTTTTGCAAAAAAATGCAAGCAAAAGAAAAAACAGGGTTTTCTATTGAAGGTACAACTCTTCTTCAATATGAAGACATTAACTGGATTGGTCTGGATTCTCCCATGCAGTGGTCAGTGAAGTCCTTTGTAACTGATGGCACAAAGCTTTGATGTTCTTATAGTTAACTGTAGGATTTGCCATAGTTTATGAGCCAAAGAGGGAAATGGGTGGATAAGAATGACTATGGAAGAAGAACTAAAGAAGAGAAGGAAGGGAATCTGACTGCTGAAGATTGTTGCTCTGGTTGCCTCTTTCTTCTCCACTGGCCTCTTGACTACTGCTCACTGGTGGTGGGACTGAAGTCTCTTTTCTTCCCAACACACATTGGTTTTCTTCACTTTTTTAAATATTTGATTTGTACATATTTATATTTATTTATATTCTGTTTCCCATGGCATCAGTAAATGTGCTTCTGTTGGTGTGAGAAACATAATTTGCCATTTAAAAACAATTCCATATATTCTTTGTCTGCAGCGCATAAGAGTTCTCAAACAATTATCCAATCTCTATAGACATCACAACTGCCTCGTCAGCCTCCCTTTCCCTCCCACATCCAACCCTCTTCTGTCCTCCCCTCTTTTTTTCCCCCATTGTTGTAAGAAGACACGCAGCATCATGCCATCGCAGTTGGTGACTGGCTCATCTGTACTCTCATAGACTGGACACTGCTCAGGATCTTCTTCTGGTGTCCGGCTAAAGTCACCCCTATTCTTAGAAGATCTCTGCAAAAGATAAGAGACAGGATCATACTTGTGGAGCAGAGGTCTTTGTCTCCTCTGCTTATATGGACAAGATACATGAGCTGGCAAATTCAAAATGCAGTTGCAGAAAGTGAAGCTGCTAACCTAAGATGAGCAATCAGCACTGATAAAAGATGTTGAATGAATGTATATGTGCATGATTCAAAAGAATAGTTTTTCTCAAACCCAAAACTAATAGATGCTTAAGTAAAGGATCAGAGACTTTGTTTTCTCTTCCTTGAAGATGCTAACTTCCCAGGTGTCTTGAAATGATAATCTACTCTGTTGTTTACAAACAACGATAATATAAGCAAGGAGAAGAATTTATGAGAAATATCTAATTTCTAAATTAACTAGTCATTACATGAGTCCTTTATATTAATTGGTAAAGTTGTAATCTCTGAATGAAAGGAACAATGTGAGATTCCCCAGTTTATGAATTCAAATTTCTCAGAGATCTGCTTGGAAGCTAGCAGCTTGTTAGTGAATTCTAAAAACTATAAGGTGTTGACTGAAGACAGTGTGAAGATGCATGACACTGATGAATATATAGAATGGCAGATGCAAGGAATTTGTGGGAATTTCCAGAGCACAAAAAGATTATGGAGGCACACAGGCCTGCAAAGAGAAGCAAAGGAAGAGTGGGAAAGTGCTTTTGGATGGAGGCATGTTGCCTTGCAAGTTATGAATGATTTATTTTCCTGACTTTTATATGTGTTTCTCATTGGTGATTTTTAATATTAATTCCAAAAGCAGTTAATAATAAATTAAACATCCATTAAATAGCTTAAATAAAGTCATCTAAACCAAAACAAACCAAAATGACCATAAAATCCATTTAAGAAATAAGCATAAATCAGTTAATTTTCAAAGGCCAACCACAATAATAATAAGTATATTTCTGCCTGTTTTCAGAAGATTAGCATGTTCCTGATGCCAAAATCCTGTCTCTGATCCAGATTTAGTCTGTTGGTTATCTGAAGCATGAAAAGAAAAGCTGGATCTCATCTTCTTCCATCACTGAAGCAAATAGGGAAATAAGAAGGTGCCACTTACTCCGATGTCATTTGTGCAACTAACTGAAGGGATGTAAAACCAGCAGTTAGAAAACTGTCTCTGTATTGGTTCATTTTGATGGCATTCAACCAATCTTCTACTGAGGTAAAGGCAGTGAAATCTGGGATGGAGCGATCCAAGAGTGGCTGAGAAGGCCTGGAATAGAAGGCAAGCAGTGGGTCAGAGATGGGATTTAGTTTAGAACAGAAATATTGACAGTAAAAGAGTTGTTCCTTTTATTCCCTTCCTATTGATTTGCTTGGTGTGATGCTACAGTTCATTTGAAACTGGAGCTGATCTGATAGATTTCTAGGCCAGGGCTTTTCAACCAGTGGTATGGGTACCACCTGTGGTACATTGGCACCTGGCAGGTGGTACGTGACCATCCTAGAAAAGTAGCGGGGGAGGGGAATAAGCTAAACCGGTGGCAGCACCACACAAGCCTGAGCGAGAGATAGCTGGAGCTGCAGGGCTGTCAGAGCTCAGCAGAAGCACCAGGATCAGCGCCAGGCTCCAGCTGGAGCTCGGCACTGCTCCTGGCGCTTCTGCTGAGCCCAGAAGAAGCGCCGATCAGCTGGAATGTTGCAGCATCTCCAGGGTCTTGTGATTTACATTCAGATGCTTGGCAACTGATTCATATTTATGACGGTCACAGTGTCCCAGGGTCATGTGAAGTGACCAAAACCTGCTGCAACCACCCAGCAGACGGGGGGAATAAAAACCAAACACCCCCCATCCCACCCGCTGCCAATCCTCAATAGAAATGCTCACAACAATGAAAACCTCAGACAGGAGGAAGAGTGCCGCCGCCGGGCGGGCAGATGTCTTGCTCGCCTGTGGCTGGGGGGGGCACTTTTTTCAGTGCCATTGTAACTTCGAACAGTCACTAAGCGAACTGTTGTAAGTTGAGGACTACCTGTACTTTATCACTTTTTTCTTCTGGGGGGGTCATCAAGTTTTTGACACCTTGCTAGGTGACTGGTGGTACTCGGATGTTGCCATATCCTAAAAGTGGTACAATGGGTGAAAAGGTTGAAAAGCCCTGCTCTAGGCAATACTGTGGCTATTATGAATTGATTAGGCAAACTGGAACAAGCAAGAGTATATTTTAATCAGTGGAACTGAAGTAAATGCAGTTATTCATACTTTGGGAATTTTAACGTTCTTTAATATTATTGTCATTTCTTGCAACAGCAATTAGAAACTTTCATTATCTAATGCTACTTTGTCAGAAAGGAAAGAGGTTTGATATTATGCACATTTATTTAAATTTAATTTATTAATTAAAGAGAGATAACTGGTCCTCCAAGTATCTTTTAACTAGCTACAGCTTTATTTGCAAATTTCAACATAGTAACACATGTGGAAACTTACACAGCGGTGATGGTAGCCACAGTTTTGAGGCTCGCCGGATTTCGAATCATTTTGTCTAAAGTGTTAACTATTTCAGCAAACCGTGGCCTTGTGTTGCGGTCTTTCTGCCAGCAATCTAACATAAGTTGATGTAGAGCAGCTGGACAGTCCATGGGTGGAGGGAGCCGGTAATCTTGCTCAATTGCATTAATTACCTATACATGTAATATATAATGTAAGTGTGTCAATGTAGTAGAGAGAAATATAATTCTGAAAATCACTGCAGTTAAAATAATATTTTAATCAGAATGTAAGTCTCTTAAGCCACAGCTTCACATGCATAACCTTCCATATTTATTCACTTTATTGCTGTTTTTGAGTGATTAGTTCCAAGTCCACAAACATAAAAAGAACTGAAAGTTCCAGGATTTAATAGTCAGATGTGTTCTCCATGTTTCTCAGAATTTACTATTTATCAAAAGTAGATTTATTTTTCCATGTTTGACATCAGGGCTATATCCCAAGAGCTACCAAGGCTGAATACCCAGCCAAAGAAAGAAAACAGAAAACAAAATAGGTAGTATCTTAATAAGTAGCCATGGAAATATTAGTGAATTTCACATGTGAATCAAATTTGGCATGTTTTATAAACATGCTTTAGGGCTTATACAAGAATGGCAATGAGAAGGAATTCTGATCACATTGTTGATAATGCTGGTAGCAACCATCATGTGGGATGAATCATGTAACTTTTGACTATGACACAAAAAAAATTAATTCCTCTGTGATTGCCAGGATCCTGAACCTAATCAGCTACATGTATGACACTTATTTGCTCTAATAGGAAAACTTGCATTAGCACCAATGGGGAATCCAATCACAATGCAAATAACAACATTAGTGATGTGGATTGGCATATACCTCAAGAAACTCCTACAACTTTCTGCTAACCACAAGTTGTAAAAAAAAAGCTTTAGTAAGGATTTCTATTGTTTGCTTATCTGGACTGAAATATGTACTGTGGAATATTTTCAGTGTTATGAACTCAAAATTAGATTAAACCAACCGGAATTCTAATTCAGCATTCCTACCATTTGCACTTCTACCTTCTGTACTTTAAAAAATAGAGCCCTTTTAAAGTCGAATCATTTCAGCACACTAATAGCATGCAATCAGGAATAAAGGAAATAGCTTGCCCTCTGCACACAAGGAGCAACAAAACAGTGCTGGCTCTGGAGAGAGAAAAAAGGGTATTCAGAGGTTAATTTGACTTCTGTTGCTTCAAGATAAAGGCAGTCCCTTCCCTGTTAGCAGCCGCTACACTCACTGTTTCTGTCTATCATGCTGTAGTGCAGAACTTCATCAAGGCTCAACGCCTCGCTCATAAAGTCTCTGAAATATTTCAAAAGCCTACCAGGCTCCTAGTGTCCAATTATCACACACTGGCTGGCTCGTCTTTCCAGTTCCTCTCCACTTCTCTGTTTCTTTCATCTCTGATACTCTTTCTTACAGTAGACATTCAAGGGGAAAGAAGCAGTAGCAGCTGAGGATTTTGTATCTCCCAGTTAGTATTGCCAAGTGTCTCTCTATAGCTCAGCATGCACTGGGGCTGGAGCCAATGAGTTAGTTCTGAAAGGGACTACTACATAAAGCAGACATCCTCACTATGCTCAGAAGGAGAAAAGTGTGGTTTAGGTATTACAGACGGGTTCTTTTTTAAATTGCATGTGCACAATACAGGTAAAAAAATTACTACATAGTGCCATGTACAATTGGTTGCTAAGCTACTAATGAACATTCTTTTTAACTCCAGTCTTCTTTGCAAGTGGAAATGGGACTACCTCCCCCCCCCCATAGCCATTAAGGTAAAATTGGGCTGGTCAGTCCTAAACAGAATAAACTTGCTGATTACACAATAGCAATATCATTTATACTTATATACTGCCTCATAGTGCTTTACAGCCCTCTCTAAGCAGTTTACAGAGTCAGCATATTGTCTCCAACAATCTGGGTTCTCATTTTACCGATCATCGGAAGGATGGAGGCTGAATCAACCTTGAGCTGGTGAGAATCAAACTGCTGTCAGTCAGCAAAATGAACCTGCAATACTGTATTCTAACCACTGTGCCACCACGGCTCTTGTGGTTATTCCATATGGATACCCCTAAGAGAGTTCACACTCTTGAGAGTGCACTTGGATGGTATCAAAATAAAGGGGGGGATGCTTTCACATAGCACAGCTAAGGAGGAATTAAGCCTCTCTCATTCATCATTGGGGAGCAAGAGTATGGTAGAAGGGAAAGTTCAGAGACGTTTGAGCTTTAGTCAGGGAAAATATGTTTCCACCACTCTCCAGAGCTATTACACCTATAACTAAAAATAACTTCTGTATTCAGAAAAAGTGCCTGCCTGAAGGCATTGAAGACCCATAACAGGCAAATATTAATATGGATATGTTTGGAGATGTTGTTGGACTAAATAAGCAAGACAGAAATACATCTAACATGCTGGCTGGTGGTACCTATATAGCTAGGAGGAAATTTACAGCAGAGTCTTAGCTATATAGGTATATTATTTCAGTCTTCAACATATTAGTATTTAACAAATACTTTTTTTTTCAGCTGCTATAAAAATCAAGATAGTTTTACTATGTTGTGCAGAAGATTCATAAACTTACATCTTGATTGGACATGTCCCAGTAGGGTCTTTCTCCAAATGACATTACTTCCCACATAACAATACCGTAACTCCATACATCACTGGCGGAGGTGAATTTACGGTATGCAATAGCTTCTGGTGCTGTCCACCTCACTGGAATTTTCCCACCCTGAAAGTAATTACAAAGGTGGCAGTTAACTGTAAGCAGTGTAATATACCAAAGGTTCCCTGTATAAGGTTTAACTTATTTAATAGGTAGATAGTTATATAAATCTATTACAATTTCCAATAGCAGCATAGTCTGAAACCCAGAAGGAAAGGAATTCAATTTAATGATGTGTTCCACAGACAGGGCACATTTTTCCTTCTTTCTCTTGCATATGAAGGCAGACATTTTTCAAATATTGTCCTTATGCTGATTAACAAATTAACAGTCATAAATTACCCTGGAATCTGTAGAGGATTATTTCATCAGTACAAGGATAGTAATACCAATGGCAGATTATTAGTGTTGGACACATGATTCCGACTCACCAAATAGTTTCTTTATGATGAAGAATATAGAAGGGATCTATTCTACTACTAATGCTATGTATGTTTGCTTTTGTAAACTTTGGCTGCTAAGAAATTACATTTAAAAAGAGTAGGGTTTTGTTGCAAAACCAATACTAGGCCATGATCTAATGATTTCATAGTTTGTATCTTAGCATATTAATCCAAGTCAATTGTGATTTAGTAAATAAATCAAGCTTAAGAAACAGATGGTTTAATGCAATATGTAATACCAATTATTTTCTAAACCCGACTGAATTACACATAATCTGCTCCATGGAGTACAGGAAAATGTTTTCCAGAAACAATTAAAGTATGATTGTTATTCATCAGATATATAGCCTGTCTTTCCCTTGTAAGTTCAAGGCAGCATAAGTGTTATTCCCTCCTCCATTTTTCTTTCCACACCCCTGTGAGGGAAGTTGTCCTGGAAATAAGTGATTGGTTCCAAGTCCAGTGAGAATCTCAGGGGAAGTTAGCAGGCCTATGAAGATTGGCCATTCACTGTTTGATATATACCCAGAAATAATCCTATAAACTATAGCCATGTACAAGTAGTAAATGGTTTCTGTGGATCATAATTTCCATGGTTTTATGGATAGAGATACAACAATTCAACTAGTTCAAATTATTGTATTAATGCAAACCCGAGAACAGAGCTTGGTTCATGGCTGTAGCTAATATGCTTCATTTGTTTCATGGCAGGGACACTAGTACTGTCTGCATGAGAAAAGAAATTAGCATTGTGACATTTATTCCAGCTGTGGTATTCAGCATAAACAGTAGCTAACGAAATCTCATGTTCATGAATGCCAATGGACAAGCAAGTGTTTTGAAAAGGACAGCATGTTTCCTACAGAGAATATGTAGGTGTGCTCCCACTTCTAGGCCCAACAGCAGACGTCAAAGGCTGACAGCAACAGCTGTTTCCTTGCATCTCTTTGCATATCAAGTAGCAACAATGGTCTTCAGGGTTTTATCCTGAGTGACACTTCCTCACCCATGGCTGTTTGTATTGTGAAACATGAACATTTTCTCCTTTTTTTTGCTTCTGGCACTTTACCCTAAGAAAGATACCAAAGGAAGGGCAAGGAACTGGGGTTGCCTTTGGCACATATATGACAGCTCATCACAATTTGCTGAGCATACCAGATGAAGTAAAGCAAGTGCTTCAGTTTCTTGGTTTTAAATTATATATTACCAGTGATATGTGGTAGCTAATATAGATACCCTTTCATTATACTTCAAAATACATTTCTAAATACCAATCACTGAATAAGCACATCTCAACAGTATTAGAAAGGGGGACAGACTTATGGCTTTAATGTAGTGCCAGGAAAGACAACTGGCTTCTTTGAATATATTTTTTTCTAACGCAGAAAATTGTGTTATGCTTTTGTACATTGCATTATATTAGAAGGATCGCCCTACATGTATTAATGAATTATGATTAGAAATAGTTCCAGACAGAATAGAAGAAAAGGCCTGAATCAGTAAATTCAGTTAATTCAAAGCCTGGGAGTCTTCACTTTTACCTGAACATCATTGAACATGTGACCCAAATAAGTAGATCAATGTTTCTCAATTTCAGAAAAGTTAAGATATATTGATTTCAACTTCCAGAATTCCTCAGCCAGCATGTGTTGAAGTTCAAAAGCTGCTGAAATTGAGAAAATCTAAATCAGGAGTCCCCAATCCCTGGTCCATGGACCGGTACCAGTTAGGAACCGGGCCATGCAGCTGGAGGCATGCGGCAAGTCTGCAGGAGTCTGGGCAGGGGCGGGAGAGTGGCAGGGCAGAAGCCAGCTTGCTCAATGCAAAGATTCTCCAGTGGCTGCACTTGCAACTGGCTTGCAACATCTGAGCTCAGCGTCCTTTTCTCCTCCTGCTTCTTGTGCTCTCTCTTCTTCTGCCTTCTCCTCCTCCTCTTCCTGCTCCCTCTCCCTTCTGCTACTTTTTCTTCCTCCTCTTCTTCCTCACTTTCCTCCTCTCCCCCTCCTGGCACCCCAGCTGGGCTCGTGCTCCCTTCGCGCAAGTCCACGTTTGCAAGGCAAGGGGCGCGCCTTGCAAACCAGCTTCCCCCAAACCTTGTTGGAGGGAGATCCCCTCCCAAGATATGTGTTTGTGAAAGGCTTTCTCAGGGTGCAAATAGGGGCAAGGAGAAGCTACCTTTCACTTTAAGCACTGCATCTTCAAGAGAATCTCTCTCGTTTGCACTTTTTCTAACACCACTGAGTTATTTGCTTTTGTTTTGATGGTGCTCTAGGTGCCACATGTTTTGGAAATTTCCTGCCTGCTTTAATTTGGTGTATGTGTGTGTGTGTGTGTTTGTGTGTGTGTGTTCATGCTCCTTTCTTCATGCAGCTCTCAGGTTTGCAAGCCAAGTGCGCTCCTACCCAGCTTGCAATGGGGGAGGGGAGAAGCTACATTTCCCCTTAAGCACTGTGTCTCCAAGGGAATCCCTCTCTCACCTGGACCTTTTCCAAGGCTGCTGGGCTTGCGCAGTGCCCCCCCCCCACCTCTTTTTTGAATGGTTTTCTCAGCACTTCCTCAACGTGCTGGGTCTTTGGTTTGTTTTGCTGGAAGGCTAAGTTCAGGATTGTCTCTTTTCCTTCCCACTTTCTTAGAAGCAGAAAGTCACTGGTCTAATCTAATACAATGTAATAATAATAGAAATAAAGTGCATTGTTTATTTGTTTGTTTATTTGGAAATTTAGAATAAATATAATGAATCATCCTGAAACCTTCCCCTCCCCCCCCCCAGGTCCATGGAAAAATTGTCTTCCATGAAACCTGTCCCTGGTGCCAAAAAGGTCTGGGACCTCTGATCTAGATGATAAAACTAGCCAAACTGTGTACTACTTAAGCAGTTATTTGGCAAAAGGAGTAGTTGTTCCATAATAAAAGCAGGATTGTGCAACAGAAGTAAACAAGGGAGAAAAAAAATCCAGAACCATTAATAGCACCGGACTTATTATCAAGAACTTCTGTGATTTGGCTAGGAAATTGGTATGAATTAATTCATTCCTGAAATCAGGAGTGAACTAATTTTCCTTGTGTTGAAGAATTAATTATCTGATTCTATCTTGGAAAAAGTATCTATGCCACAAACTTAGGAGGGCTACAATCCACACTGCCATCCCACCAAATAGTCATGTCAGAGCATCAGAGAAGGAGGAGCAGAACTTTCATCTCTCTCTCTTCTGCCTCTGCATCGGTTGCCACATAAGCAATTATAGGCAAAAGTTTAGGCATCTCTGGTCAAATTGTATGTTTCACTGGATCTCTTGGGGGAAAAGCTGAAAAGAAAATGGATATTTTAGCAAGACAGCAATCTGAAACATGTCCCCAATCAACTATGAAGTTCTTACACAGGAAAAAAGATAAAGGTTTTTCAATGGCCTTCATTGTTCCTAGATATGAATATTACTAAAAATCTTTGGGAAGAAACAAGGATGTAATAGGATACTTTTAATCAAGAAAAGTGGCCCCACAACTTTGGGGCACCAGGAACCAGTTCCGTGGAGAGTTTTTTCTGGGAACCAGAGGGGGCATGGTTTTGTGTGCTGTCTGCATCCCATGGATGGGCTTTGCTTGTTTGCATGACCCAGTTTCTGGAAAAACCAGTGCCAGTCCACAGACCGGGGGTTGAGGACCCCTGATCTAGAAGTATTTTGCATGGAAGATTATTATGCAAGAATGAAAAGACTCTTAGCTAGCTACATGGACTATTTGGAAACTCTTATTTCTTTTAAATAAATTATTACAAAGTAATGACTGAAAGGTTGTGCACACATTTATATTCACCACAATCACTGTTTTCTTATTTTGAACCTGCAAACAATAAATAGTAGGTATTAATTTAAATTTGCAGAAAGTTTTTAGCGTTGGAAGTTACATGAACCTCTTTTCACCGAGGAATTCATTGCAACATACAATTTTACCAGGGGTCCTTAAAACAATTGCATGCAACTTAATCTCCTTTTACAAGAGAAAATGGGTAATGGAATGAATTGATGGTTAACAGACAGAACTGATGACAGAGAAATGAAGCATGAGAGCTGGATGGGAATTTTTTTCTCTGATCGACAGAAAATTTTCATATAATCAAAGTTTGTTAGCAAGCCTAGCTCTGTTGAATCACAACAGTGAGGTTTTTTTCCTTCTGTCAGGAGCTATGTTGCTGAAAATGGGGAGAATGTATTAAGGACTGTCTGCAGACACTGCTTGGGGGTGAGTCATGTCAATCTTGTCAGAAGATTAGTTGTAGAGGACTGTGGAAATTAGATTCACAGCCCTTCCCACTGCTTTACTGAAGTGCTGTCCATCCATTCTGCAGCCAACAAAAAAAATGATCTCAGCATAAAATTTGCTGTCCCCATTATTGATCCCTATCCTGTCTCTATTGTCTCTGTTCCCACTCACTGCATTTAACTTCCTTCCAAACTAAGTGGTAGTAAAGCCTAACATAAGTTACACACCATGAGGCTGTTGTGATACAGTATCCAAATAAGCTTTAACAGCTAAAAAATAACATAAGGCTGTGCCATTCATGAGCTGGAAATAAAAAGAAGACTGTGTCAGAAAGACAAGTCAGAAAAAAAGATACAGCTAGGTCAGGTTTGCATGATACTTAGAAGCAAGTTGGAAAGATGGACAGGTTACTCATTCTTTTATTAGTATTAACCAAGAAGCAGTATTAACTAAGATATGAGCAGAAACCTTTGTTTTTCAGCTGATCTGTTTACCATCCCAACAGGGAACATAATTCTATATTTTCACACCCTATTTTTGCCATCATAGTTAATAGGTGAGTATCATATCACCTGAATAGGCTGAATACTAAGGACAGATAAGTAATAGTTAACAGTGGTTGGTTTAATTTTTTAATGACCCTGCTTTCAGATCAAACATTCATGTCACAATTAAGCTTAATATAAAAGGAAGGGAAAATAAATAAAATAAAACATTGACTCTGGGTAGAATTAGTTATTTTGGTTTTCATGTCCTTTTTAAAAGTGGATGACAGAACAGATTTGGCCAACGTAATAAGTGCTCCATTTAAAAAGAGACATTTGCTTGAAGGCTATTCTCTTACTTGTCCCCCAAGAGCAGAATTATGAATCTGTCATGGGAAGTAATGATGTAATTGCAAGCACTGCATCACTTTACAGCTGCTTGAAAGGCCATTTGGGGCATAAATTTACTATAAAAATACAGATGATAAAAATCTGCTTTTTCTCCAGACATAGAAGGGACCCTATTTTATGTTCAGTGGACAATTTAAGCTCACACTGATTTATTTAAATGGTCTGCAAATGCAGTTTGGAGAAGAAACAGAATTTCTGGTTAAGCCATGGATTGCTGGTTCACTGCTGAAATCAGATGATCCATTAGAAAATGTATTTTCTGAAACCTACAAAAACAGAACAGAATAAGTGAACTTGATGACAAAATAAATCTGCTAATAACCAGTAGCTGTTGTTCATCCACTTGCCATGTTTGTAGACACTAGCAACTGATCTTAGGAAAATGCAAGAAGAAACTGCCTAAGTCAGAGGTCCCCAATCTTTTGGGCACCAAGGACTGGTTCTGTGGAGAGAGGTTTTTTTCTGTGGACTGGAGGGCCGCGGTTTTGTGTGCTGCCTGCATCCTGTGGATGGGGCTTTGCTTGTTTGTGCAGCCCGGTTGCTGGCATGCCGCGGTCCGATAGTGGTCTATGGACCAGGGGTTGGGGACCCGTGGCCTATGTCATTCACAAATGTGGTCCAATAGTTTTCTAAAATTGTTGAGTTTTAGAAGTTTGTTGGTAGAAAAAGACACTACACCTTTCTTAGATAAGAGAACTGTCTTAAGCCATGTTTTAAATCAAGAATCAAGAAATCCTGATTTGCTTTATTTTTAGCAATTTAATTTGAACTCCATCTGGCATATGTGCCCTGAGCAGACCATTTATTGCCTTTATTAAAGAGGAAGAATCCCACAGACGCTTTGTATACACAAATGGTAACATCATCATGGTCATAACCAATAGCGCCTTTACCATTGAGATTCATGGTACTTTTCAATATGTAAATCTAAATTGAATGAGCTGTCGGCAATCTGAGATGTGACAGAGGAAACAATATGAGATCTCAGAAACAACATAAGTTTCAGGAAGAACAGATTTCCAGTGCCTTCACAAATTTAATTTTTTAGTTGAATGGCTCTGTGGTGGCTGCTGTGCTGAGCATATCGCAAGTCCTAATGATAAGTATTATTTTGTTATTCCCTTGGATTTGCCATCTGCTATGATCACCTGTTTGTTCATGGCTTAATTCCCATATCCTTACAGCAGACACTAGTTATACATTCTAATCTCTTTCTTTTTTCTTTTTTTGGACCTTACCTACTTGAGATCAGGACAGTCTTTTGCAATAGACGTTCAAATGAATTTTGGCCTTCTTTATTAACATTCCTCTATTAGCATCTATAGATAAAGATTAAAATATATATTCAATCTGGACCATTTGTAATATAAATAATTAGAAAAGTGGACCAATGTAGTATGTAAATTATTATAAGAAGCTGAAAGCTAATTATTGAAAACACCTGTTAACCTCCACAGGTGTTCTTATGTGCAAACTACTTACCAAAGAGCTGGTATAAGTTGGATCTGAGGTGTCATCTTGCAGGTAGCGAGACAAGCCAAAATCAGACACTTTACAGACCAGGTTGCTGTTGACCAGGATATTCCTGGCTGCAAGATCACGGTGGACATAATTCATTTCTGCAAGGTATTTCATGCCAGCTGCAATCCCTCGTAGCATTCCCACCAGCTGAATGACTGTAAACTGGCCATCATTTTGCTGTAACAGTGAAAAATAAGCACAGAAATAAGCATATTTCATTTATCCAGAAATTAGAAAATAGGCTGAGAATAGAAGTCTCCCCAAAATTGATAAAGAAGGAAAGAAATGGTTGGAAATGGAGAGAATTTAATAGAATAGGCATAAGTTATAGGAAGTGAGCTAATTCAGAAGAAATAGACAAAGAAGAGAGAAATGGGATCTAGAGAAAATTGCTAGTGAAAGAAGGAGAATGTTGAGAGAGGGGAAAAAAACCAGGAAAGTTTAAAAGCTGAAGAACAAAAACTGCACCTAAGTGAATGAGCAAGAAAAACAGCAGATTCCATTGTCCAAAACTAAGAAAAATCATATTCTAATAGTGGAAGCGCCAGGGTTTGGAAAGAGGGTTGTATTTCAATTCTCACAATTTAAGTTGCTAACAAGAAGTAAAATCTGGACTCTTTCAAGACATACTTATGGGTGATTTCATTATGAGATTAACAGAGTTCTAAACATTATTTTTGAATGATTAATTTGGAGGAGGAAGACATGACTCAATCTGTGCCACCATCCTACAATAGCAACTGAACTTGTTTGATATTTCCAGTCCATTATCACTTTAAAAGGCTATTGTACTTACTCGCAGAAAAGAATCCAAGGCTCCATTTTCCATAAATTCTGTGATAATCATCACTGGCCGACTTTTAGTGACAACCCCCTCCAGCCGAATAATATTTGGATGGTCAAACTGACCCATGATGCTGGCTTCACTTAGGAAATCCCGTCGTTGTTTTTCAGAATAGCCGGCCTTTAATGTCTTAATAGCCACATAGATTTCTCTCTTGCCAGGCAGTTTCAGGCGCCCTTTATAAACTTCACCAAATTCTCCTGTAACGGGATCAATATAAGTTATAAACCAATTCTGGTCAATTTGGCATTTCAAAAGGAGAAGTTAATAAGAACAATATAAGAGATTTGATTATGAATGAGGTATATGCATGGAGTGCTATTTTCTCCCATGATATTACAAATATTTCTTTGAAAAGGCAGTGTTTTATTAAAAGTACTGCATTTTTAAAGACTTCACATAAGGTAAGAAGAGTTTTGTAACTTCACTGGTTGTGCAAAAGAGGAAAATGCCTTCTTATTGTGAAATGGCACATAGTATTTCTTCTCCATAGCTATGAAATAAGCAGGTATCGCTTATCACTTAACCCTTTCATAACTATGAGTACTGCTCTTCTAAACTGCTAAGCTGTTGTGTTGACATATAGATATTGTATGTACAGTATATATATTCATTTTGGGGGGAAAAACCTAAATTAAAATAGCAAAGAATTTTTAATAGCAACCTCAAAGAAAAACACATTTGGTGTTGTATAGTCCTTTGTGATTCATGGAATACAATCAAGGGAATGTAATATTGCACACAAAAGCCACTGTTTTGGGAAGGGTGTGGAAATGTTAAAACAAGACAGTGGGAATTAGCCATAGGTGATCACTTGTACAAAGGTTATGCACCTGCCCAGAATCCATTATGAATCTTCAAGTGCTTAAAGAAGAATGAGTTAGTCCCCTGAACCATGACAAGACATGGCCAAATATGGCTGTTGTCTCAAGCTTCCAAGATATAAAAACCAAAATCAGAAAGCACCGCTTTTTGAAAAAAAAAAGTTTCCCTGGAGATCAGGTTGCCCTACTCTTTATTGTCAGAATTTGTTAAAAACAGAATTACACAAACCATTTTTTATTCCATTATCCACTTCTACTTTTGGAAAAATGTTATTTGTGCTATTTTGTTTATTTTGGTCTGATGTTATATCATTTTTAATTTATTAGCATTTTTATTCACATTGTAAATGTTTTGCCACCATTCATCTTAAGTATATTTGCTCTGTACTGTGTATTTCACATGATGGAAATTTCTAAAGAAAATATTCATCTTTGAATCCTCTCCCATCTCATGTGGAAAGAATGCTCTGCAAATATACCCTACAGGTAGTCTCTGAGCAAGAGATTCTCTCTGGAGTAAGCAGCATCATAGATAACCAGAAATGAAATTGAAAATACTAAAGTGGTGTGTTGTTTCTGTCTTTTAGGATCAATTATGAACAGTATAGCCATGAAGACCTTGGAAATGATTTTCAAATGCCAAGATAGGTCTATAAAAGTTGATGACACAGTAACCAGTTTAGTTCATGAATATTGGTCTTCACCAAATCTGGAAATATACAGAACAGTGGCTCTTAACCTGTTTGACCAAATTACCCATTTTCCCAGGCTTAAACAATGTCATTAATCCTCCTGACTCCACCCCCACCCCCCGGTGATTTTTTTTTTTACACACAAATGACAGTAGCAGCAGTCCCAAACTGGATCTTTGACTTACAAACAAGCAATTATAAATTATCCCATTTATTCTCAGGATATGCCCAAATTACCTCCTTGGGGCTAATTATCCATAGCTTAAGAATCACTGTTATAAAGACTGAAAAAGCAATCACATCCTCCACCAATTGGTTTCTCCTCGATCTAAGATGGTTATTTAACTTGCTGGAACCTGCACTATTGGACAAAATTGCTCATAATATGGAGAGTAAAGTCCTCAGCCTGGGGACTGAGCAATGAAAAAGATGAAAAAGCCAACAGAACCAAAGTGGTATTGTAAACATATCTGTAGATACCTTACAGAGACTACCATTAACCATTAATGACAGTTGTACTAGTTTCAGGATAAGGAACAGCAAAAAGTACAGATCAAACTATTGACTATAAAGAAGGGAGCAATGTTTGAAAAAATGGCAATGCATGATTGATGACTCACTCATTTCCCTTGATGTGTGCTGTTAAGTCCGGAGAATAATGGCGCTTGAGACGAAGCATCTCCAACAAATCTTTATTGCTTGCTTCACTCTACGAACAACCAGAGCAGAGGCACGCAGGCCTCTATTTATACCCTCTGATCCCCGGGCAAGTTCAACCAATCATGAGGCGGGCTTTTCCCGCCTTGCGCATGCGCACAAGGCTGGCGCCGCTCAGTCTGGTCCCGGGCAGCTTCTGCAATTGCCCGGGACTCTTGCAACGTCCCGAGCCTGCCTCTTGCAGGCTCAGGACACAACACCCCTTCCCCCTGGATGAAATAAGATTGCGCCCACATGGACGTCATCCTATAGATGGTAATATAATTAATAATAAAATAAGTTGCACAATGTATAAGGTGTGGGACTGTTCCTTTGAACCAGATCCAGTGACCCCCCCGACCTTGTTTTAATTAAATACAACCAGCCAGTGCATTCAGGTCAGCTCTTACTATGTACCTGTTCACCTTTCGTAATCGGCTAGGTATTTGGGAGGGCCTCTTACCCTGAGCGACCTTCTCAGATCTGGAGAGTTTGTATTGTTATCCCCGTTGCCGCTTGCTCTAGGTGAAGTGCCCTGTGAATGACCAGTGACTTCAGCTTGGCTTTCCAGCCCGTCTCCTGTAATTGAGCAGTCCGTTGCCTGTTGGTCGCTAAACCTGGTTGACCTACCCTCAATGGAGTTATCTAACCCCTGTGAGTTCATTCCCGTGTTTCCTGAAGGAATGTGGGATTCCTGGCTCGTTTCTGTAGTGCTAGGGACTAGGGATGCCTCCCTGTTAGCCCTGATGCATGAGGACATCCTCCTCTGAGCCCTTTCAGCAAGGGACGTGTTCCCCCTTTGTATTGCCTGTTCTCTTGCATGTTGTGAGTTGTGAGTATGCTCCCAGGTATTCTCCNAAGAAGAAGAAGAAGAAGAAGAAGAAGAAGAAGAAGAAGAAGAAGAAGAAGAAGAAGAAGAAGAAGAAGAAGAAGAAGAAGAAGAAGAAGAAGAAGAAGAAGAAGAAGAAGAAGATATACAACTTAGTAAATGAAAAAGGCTGTCTACAATTTAAAAATGAAGAAATAAAAAAGATAATTAAGGAATATTACAAGAAACTGTATGACATAGAAGAAATTCCAAGAGAGAGAACAATCCAATATTTAGAAGAAAATAATCTTCCAAAAATTCCAGAAACATTTAAGAGTATGTTAGAGGAAAAAATCACAATGATAGAAATAACAGAGGCCATAAGAAGGCAAAAAAACAAAAAAAACATCGGGTTTTTTTTGCATATAATATAGAATTAGAAAAATGGCAAAATTCATGGGGAAGGGATTATAAACTGACAATGTCAACTTCTTATAAAGAATATTTATACAAAAATGTTTTATAGATGACACCTGCCACCAGCAAGATTAGCAAAAATGTTTAAAAATATGTCAGATAGATGATGGAAATGTAAACATAAGTCAGGCACGTATTATCATGTTTGGTGGACATGTGATAAAGTAAAGAATTATTGGAAAAAGATACATATTTGGTTAGAAAAGATGTTGGGAGAACATGTAGATTTTAAACCTGAACTTTTTTTATTAGGTATAATGCCAGAAAAGTGTCAATGCTGATAACATCGGATGTTCTTGCTTTGACAACATAGGGAGATGCAGCCTTTTTCTCTCCTATGTTTCACTCTTAGAATTAGATGATACTTGTTAAGTCCGGAGAATAATGGCGCTTGAGACAAAGCATCTCCAACAAGTCTTTATTGTTTGCTTCCATTCTACGAACAACCAGAGCAGAGGCACGCAGGCCTCTATTTATACCCTCTGATCCCCGGGCAAGTTCAACCAATCATGAGGCGGGCTTTTCCCGCCTTGCGCATGTGCGCAAGGCTGGCGCCGCTCAGTCTGGTCCCGGGCAGCTTCTGCAAATGCCCGGGACTCTTGCAATGTCCCGAGCCTGCCTCTTGCAGGCTCAGGACACAACACCCCTTCCCCCTGGATGAAATAAGATTGCGCCCACATGGACGCCATCCTATAGATGGTAATATAATTAATGATGAGTTAATGTTACACAATGTATAAGGTGTGGGACTGTTCCTTTGAACTAGATCCAGTGACCCCCCCCCCCGACCTTGCTTTCATTAAAGACAACCAGCTAGAACCTTTAGGTCAGCTATTGCTATGTACCTGCTCAACTTACGTAATCGGCTAGGTATTTGGGAGGGCCTCTTACCCTGAGCGACCTTCTCAGACCTGGAGAGTTTGTATTGTTATCCCCGTTGCTGCTTGCTCTAGGTGAAGTGCCCTGTGAATGACCAGTGACTTCAGCTTGACTTTCCAGCCCGTCTCCTGTATTTGAGCAGTCAGGGCCCTGTGGGTCGCTAAACCTGGTTGACCTACCCTCTATGGAGTTGTCTAACCCCTCTGAGTTCATTCCCGTGTTTCCTGAGGGAGTACGGGTTTTCTGGCTCGTTTCTGTAGTGCTAGGGACTAGGGATGCCTCCCTGTTAGCCCTGATGCGTGAGGACATCCTCCTCTGAGCCCTTTCAGCAAGGGACGTTTTCCCCTTTTGTATTGCCTGCTCTCTTGCATGTTGTGAGTTGTGAGTATGCTCCCAGGTATTCTCCGTGTCTGGAGTATTGCTTGATAGGGGTGGATAATTAGTCTGTACTCCCTTTCCCAAGGACTGCTACCTGAAGCACCTGTGGAAGTTGGGTGTTGAGTACCCGTTTCCCTTCCCACAGCCAACGTAGGCTGTTGATTTTGAATCCCAGAATGCATTTCCCATTCCTCCTCCCCCCCTAGAGGAGACTGAGAAGGAACCATAGGCGAGTCCCGCCTCACACGTAATTGATCGATGTGGCGGTGAAGTACACGGCCGTCTGTCAGGGACACCTCGTAGGACAGAGGCCCCGAGACTTTGCAGACCACAGCTCGTAATTCCTGGCCCAGACAGGATCACCTTCACGTAGGACCCGTGGTGGGTGTGGCTGAGACACCTGTGCAGCTACACGTTCCGGATGCAGCCTGTCCAATTTAGTCACGAGCCGACGACCCCAGCGGAGTTCGGCCGGACACTTACCCGTGGCAGTGCACGGAGTAGTACGATGTGCCAAAAGAAAGTCAGCCAACCTGTGATGCCAGTTGCCGTAAGTCAGCTTCTTGAGGGCGTCCTTGGTGACGCGGACCATCCGTTCAGCCAGACCGTTGGTGAAAGGATGGAAGGGAGCTGAAGCAGCGTGGCGGATCATGTTGGTCCGGAGAAATCCCTGAAACTCAGTAGAAGTAAATTGAGGACTGTTATCCGACACTAGAACATCTGGCAACCCGTGTGCAGCAAAAATGTTTCTCAACACTTGAATAGTCTTGGCGGCTGTGGTAGAAGAAATTGGGAGAGGAAAGGAGCTCATTGGTTTTTGAACAGTTCCTTGAAATTATAATAATAATTATTTGTTTGTTAGGAAAAAGTATGAAATGAAATATCTGTATGTGAAAGTGTTTATACAAGCAATTTGAATGGAAGTGAATGTGTGGATATGCTGATCCTGTGTTTGTGTGTGTGTGTGAGTGAGTGTGTGAGTTTCTCCCCCATCCAAGACTGTGAAAGAAACAGTAAACTGCAGATTTTTTTTGTTGTTGCTGTAAAAGTGAAATGGAAAATGCATGTGAAGAAGAGAAAACTATTTTGTAGTGGTGAAATTGTTGTGTAATTTCTTCTTCTTTTCCTGTCTCTTTCCCCCCACCCCCAGCTGGCTGTGTTGCTTTAAGAACGAGAGAGACAGAAAAGAAAAGGGGGGTCTGATCTTTTTAATTTTTTTTCTGCTTAGAATTCTGGTTTGAGGATCTTATTAAGCTTGTTTATTTATTTATTTTGTGGAGTTGCTTTTTTGTTGTTTATTTTTTATGTTTTTATGTCTCTGTGCAGGACACACTGATAATAATAATTTATTTATTTATTTATTTATTTATTTAACTTATATGCCGCCCTTCTCCCCATGGGACTCAGGGCGGCTCACAGCATGTTAAAACAATATAAAACATTTCCCCTATAAAAGCCAATTAAAAACCAAATATTTATAGCTGTGTCTTATTAAAATCATTAAAATTGTCCCTATTTAAAATTCACCCTAGGTCAGTCCCG
>NW_015387726.1:41868-104763 GCF_001527695.2 Protobothrops mucrosquamatus | reverse complement strand
CGTAAGGATTACATTAGAGGGCCTTAAGGAAACTCTCTGGCCACTGCTGCTGCAGATTTTGTGAAATGTATTGAGGGAAATTATGGATAGGGCAGACCCTGTGTCAAGTTCCATCGATAATGGAATTCCCTGCAATTTCACTTTAAGTGTTAGTTTCTTTTTAAGGGGTTTGTGTGTGCCTATTCTTAAAATGTTCCGGTGTGTTGCACAGAACCCCACCCTGTTTTGGCTGGGCACCCTGGTACCTTTCAGATTCAATTCTTCCTTCGGTTGTACCTTCTGTCGACCCAGGCAGACCGCAGCGATGTGGCCCTTCTTCCCGCACACTCGGCAATTGGCGGAACGGAACCGGCATTCTGCTCGCTTGTGGCGTCCACCACATCCAAGGCAACGAAGCTCAGCTGGGCCCTTGTCCTGACGATCCTTGGACTTTCTTCCAGCAGCTTGGTAAAGCTTGTCCACCTCTTCTTCAGGATCTTCGTCCGACTCCTCGCGCACGTCTTCCTTGTGAATAGTGGTGGTCTCAAGAGCGTTTCTCTTGGGCTGCATGTTCTTGACCGCCCCGCCGGCAGCTTCTTCAGCCGAAACCTCTCGCAGAGCATCTTGGAAGGAAACATCTTCCCTGGTGAACAGTCTCTGCTGCAATTCTGTGTTTCTCAGTCCGCATACAAAACGATCGCGAAGTCTTTCTTCTAAGTCCTTGAAGTCGCACGGTTTAGCTGCTCTTCTCAAGGCCGCAACGTAGTCTTTTGCTGATTCTCCAACTCGCTGATCTCTCTGTTGAAATGTGTGCCTCCAAGCCATGACTGATTGCTTGGTCTGGAAGTATTCCTTTAAGGTTTTCTTGAGGTCGGAGTATGATACCGTTTCCAGCGAGTCTGGAGAGATTAAGCTCTCGGCGATCTCAAAGGCGTCTAGCCCACAAACGCACAACAATGTGGCAGCCTTTAAGCCTTCCTCCCGAATCTGGTTTATGCGAAAATACGTCTCGACTCTTGCCACATAAGATTCCCACCTCTCGGGGTGAGAGACGTCGAATTCCTCTAATTGCCCGACTTTATCCATGATCGATGATCAAGTTTTCTTCTTCTTCAGTCGCACGCACCCTCCAGCGATTTCGTACTGGCAGGATAACGCTGACTTCCACGCCGTTTCTTTCCCGGACTTCTTTGGGTGAGTCTTCTAGCTTTTCTTACCTGTAGAGACTGTATCCCACCTTCGTCGCCAGTGTTAAGTCCGGAGAATAATGGCACTTGAGACGAAGCATCTCCAACAAATCTTTATTGCTTGCTTCACTCTACGAACAACCAGAGCAGAGGCACGCAGGCCTCTATTTATACCCTCTGATCCCCGGGCAAGTTCAACCAATCATGAGGCGGGCTTTTCCCGCCTTGCGCATGCGCACAAGGCTGGCGCCGCTCAGTCTGGTCCCAGGCAGCTTCTGCAATTGCCCGGGACTCTTGCAACGTCCCGAGCCTGCCTCTTGCAGGCTCCGGACACAACATGTGCTGAACAGAAAAATTCTGACAGCGTGAAAGCAATACCACAGAAAGTTGCAAGTCATGGGTTGATTTGAAAAAAAAACCCCACACAGTAGGAAAACAATAGTATTTAGATGAAGGAAAATACTTCAAGAACTGCTTGGAACTAGGACCTAATGGCAGTTCTAGAAAATAATAAATCTAATTGGACCTTATAGGATCAATGAAAATTGAGGACAGGCCATAGGAAGCACAGTTGCAAGGTAACTAATTTTGATCTTGATCACTTTGAGATACAGGTGGGGATGGATCTAGATTGATCTATCTGAGAGGCTAGGAGAACAAGGATTCAGAGAAGGCTTAATAAAACCCAATCTCCTTATGAAACTGGGTTTATGGGGCAGCAAAGGAGATAGATGGTTCAGATCAGTGGCTCCTGAAACTGGAGTACTAGAAATGTAGCAGACTAGGGTGAAAAAGGACCTATAGCTGATGGAAACATTATTGGGGAAACTACAATATTTTCTCTGTGTGTCATAATTGAAATAAATAAGGCAGCCCTTTTAGAAAGCTTGGATTGTTTATCAAGTGCTGATGGCAGCACAGTAGAGGGCTGGGGATTTTCTACCAGAGACAGAGAGTTTGAACATGACTGAAAATAGACAAGAGCTCCTAGACAACCTCTGAGACATGGTAGGAGCTTTGAAGAAAGATAAAGGAGATAGGATACTTTCAGAGTCTGCCATTCTAAACACTTATTCCCGAAGAACAGCTCACAAATAGGACAAACAATCGCAGTGAGTCTGTTTAGTAATTGCTTTGCAGTGCTTACAAGAATTTACCATTTGATCTTCCCCAAGGCAGAATAGGCAAAACCTGTTCCCAGCTGAGAAGAAATTCACTTCCATAATGCTGGTGCTTATGAAATGGAACTTTTAACATTCTAAGACTGAGACCAAAGGCTTTCTAAGAAGAGAGATAATAATGTCTTTCCCCAAATATCATAAGGTTAAGCGGGGAGGGGGGGGGATAATGGAATCAAAAGAAAAATGAAAAGAAATTTCTTTTTAGGGCTATTGTGAGCTACAGTGTGTTAGCACTGCAGATAAAAACAAGATGGTTTGGCATGAGCTGCATCTAATCATGTGCAGTACACATGAAGGGCTAAACTCCTGACAACAATATGGAAAGCTTTCAAAGACTCAAAATGGGCTTTGTGCTGGTCCATACCCATGAATTTCAAGGTTAACAAGAAAGACCTGAGTCTACTGGGTTCCTCTCATCTAGTGCAGAGTTCCCCAACCTTTCGGGGTTGGCAGCCTGGAGTGGGGCAAGGGGGGAAGAAGGAATATTTTTGTGTGGGGGTGAATGCATGCACGTACACATGATATGTGCATGTGGGGTCACAAATGCCCGTGACACTCGCAGCGATGCTTGGCAAGTAGAACCATGAATGACCGCGACGCTCGTGTGAATGGGGCCACAAACGCCCACAACAGCCCACAGGTTGAAGACCTCTGATCTAGTGAGAAGAAAGACTTGTTCTTGCAGTCAGTTGTATTGTCTAGATTCCAGTATATGTGGCTTCTTTTCCCACAATATTTTACAAGCCTACAATTTGAAAGTCCTGGCAATCAGCTATGAAGGATGAACTCGATTAACAAGGTGACTACTCTGTACTAATTCATTGTATATCTCTTTGTTCACATCTTGTTGTGAACAAACAAATGTAAAAAATTATATGTAGTATTGTGTAAACATTGAATAAACTTCAAGTTAAAAGTTGTGACTTAAACAAAGCAGTAATTGAGAGCTTTTTATTTAATCCCTGAAAAATAGAATTAACTTTCTACAATGCCAATTCCACTATTTTGCACTGAAATAATTCTTTGCTAATCCTTTTTCTAAAGGACTATCACCTTGTAATCAGCAATAGAGGCCTCAAAGAAAGTTGACTGTGGCCCAAAGAAACATATGGAATAATAAATTTATTAGTTGAAAAAGCTACAAGACTTTATTTTTGCTTCAAAATATAAAATGAAACCCTTCTGAAACCAGTATTTTATTCATATTTTCTCAATCATCTCTTAGTATTACTGAATATGTAATTAATTTGCTAATAGTTAAAAGAATGATTAATTTAAGATGGTTAATTTAGAAGACATCTATCTGTTTGTCTATCATTTATTATCTCACAGTGCTAAATACTGATTTAACAGAAAGTTCCATTGAATTTAAAATGGATCATTCCAATGTCTTAACGATTAACACTGTATAATTATAAGTATTGGAGTTCTTTAATGCTGGAAAACAGATTAAGATTTCATTAAATGAATAAAAATGCACTCAAGAGACCCACTTAATTTGTGATACTTATTATTTTTAAACAACAACAACAACCACCACCAGGTTTGGGTTCAGATAACATGACAGACCCAATAAAGTGACTTAGCAACATAAGCAAACACTTTCTTTAAAGGAAAACAACAAAAATGATAGAAACATAAAGAAACATAAAACATAAAGAAGTGAAATGGTTCATCAAAGAAGATATAAATTTATAGCAGACATAAATAGAAGAAAAATACAATTGAAGTTAATAGGTTTGCTCTTTGAGTCCTACTCTCAATTCCTTGTGAGCTGTCTCATCTTCCTCCATCTTTCTTAGAAAACAGGAAGGTGACACCTGTTGTGCAATGATAAGGGGTCTGGTGTACAGACAGAAAGAGAGAGGGGGAGAGAGAGAGAGAGAGAGAGAGAGAAAGGGAGAGAAAGAGAGAGAGAGAAAGAAAGAAATAAGGATACTTCCAGATAAAAACTGCTGTGATTAGTACAGTATTAGCACACCTTTGGAAATATATTTTAAAAAAGATAATCCCCAGCACAGAAGTGTCATAGAATGCTGTGCTCTAACTGCCACCCAACTAGATGCTGAAAGTCTCCTGAAAACCACCATGATTAAAAATATAAATATTAAACATGCCAGTCTCGCCTACTTGATGTCCATAAACATCTCCATCTGGAAGCACCTTCAATGGAAAAGAAGCAATGAATAAAGCAATGCTGAAGGCAAACAAAACAATAAAGCAATTGGTTGTGACTAAGCAATTAATTCATTTTTAATTATCTGATTAAAGAAGTTGAATATTACAGGTTGAAGAACACGAGAGAAAAAATACAACAGTTCAAAAAGCAATAGGCAAGCTCACCTATGCTAGAGATGGAAAAATGGGAAGCAAATGTCTGCAAGCAAATGTAAACTTTTTTGACGCTAATTCCAGAAATGCATGCACGTAATAAGAACTTAGCAAAAAGTAAATTCTGGACCATTTCCAGACCAGTTTTAAATATTAGATAAAAATATAGAATGGAGATTCTAAGCAAAAATACTGTTGGTCGCAGGCTGACCAACAAATGCTTCAAATCTTTTTAAGCAAGATTGTCTATTCTGGATTACTTATACCATCACTGTGAAAAAGGCTAAATATGCCAACTTACTTTGAGTTAAAAATCTATCTGAAATCCATGGAGTAAATATACTTTCTCCTCAATTGAATTAGATATAAAATATTTTGTCTGCAGCTGACAATACTTTTTAAACTATTAATTAAATGGACTTTAGGTAGCTCTACCTCATTGTAATTCCAGAGTTAATGTTGTTATCATATGTAGACACTCAAACTATATAACTTTATTCATCCAGAAAGAAGTAAATATTGCCTTCTACAGATGCATGATATTTTCTGAGTCATAGAATCAAAGAACTGAAAGAGTTTTTTTAGAAAACTACCCTACTATCTGCAACAATCATGTTAAAACATCTCTGAAAGTTGACTGCAGATCTGTTGATTCAAATACATCTACTGCTGTGTCAAAAGTAAGTAAGACATATAAATTTAGCATTCTTTTGGGGACATAAGGTACTCTGATAAATGATACAGGTACAGCAACCCCAAGGATGTACTGTCAATGAGTCCTAATGTTAAATAACGCTATCTTACAAAAGTTTTAAAAGGTCAGTGATGTGCCTAAAATAAGATGACTAAGGTTAGTCATTGTCAAGGTATTGTGGATTAGACCCTAAAATGTTCAAACCAGGATCTTTAAGAAACTGTTTGTTTTCATATAGGTCTCTAGACTCTAACCAATCCTTGTACTCAAAATATCTATATCACCGAGTTCCAATATTAATTTAACTGAGGCAGATTTTGTCTATAGTGCCATCTAACATACTTAGTAAATATTTCAGAAAGATTAGATGCATTCTCACTGCTGTGCATACAATATATTAAAATTTATATTTGACAGCATAGACATTATTTTGATGTCCTACTTACCTATTTGCCAGATGTCCTATAATTATTTGTTTTCTTTCTGTAATTTTATATCTGTTTCTTTTAATTATATAACTTTTAAAATATGAACCACTTTGACTTTTTTTTAAAAAAAATGAAAAGTAGTGTACAAATTGTATAATTAATTAATCCTATAATTTACACATTTTAAGCAAATTGCTTTTATGCAAAGTATGGATTTTGAATAACACTTTTTTAAAATCAAAATTGCTAGGTTTGCTTGTTTTTTCTCTATGAAGGTGGAGATTGCTGCTCTATTGAATAGAGAAATACCATAAACTAGGGAACAATTGCCCAACCTATTTATTGTTAATTAAACCTGGGAGCACAACAATGTATTAAAGTGAGTCAATTAATTAAGCACAGCCTCTTCAACCACAGAAGATTCAGTTAGACTTCCAATTAAAAAAAAAAAAGTGCCAGTCCACAGATAATTGAGCTGAATGAGCCAGAGTATCCATTGTGGAGGAAGGAAGAAAGGGAGGGAAAGGAGAAAACGGGGGTGGCACTGAGCACCAAGCCCACTAGCAAATGAATCACACCTGCTCCAATGACTTCTTCAATCTTCACGAAAGACACATCAATTTCCTTGGCAAATTCACGGACAGCTTCATTGGGGTCCTCATATGTAAAAGGATCAATGTAGATCTTCATTCCAGGGGAGCCTTCCCATTTTAGTGGGATAAAAGGAGAGAAAAAAAGAATCATATTCATCTCTGGGAGGAGGTTAGAACAGCATCCTGAAGCTAAACCCTTCTTCCTTCCCTGAATTTTTTTTTAAACCAGGATCTCTTTCTAAGCTGGACAGTTCATTATCCCTTCTGTTCCAGTCCATTCTTATATCATTCTCTACTTCTCCTACAAAATCTTTTCTTTTGCAGTCTCCCTGGAAATTCAGGACATATTAGTTATAATGGATCAGGAGCAAAAAATAGATTATGTCCAAAAATGGGTGCACATTATTACTTATCGAAGCCATACCATTAGCCAATCCATTAGCAAGAAAGTAAAAAAAAAAGTGTAGCTAGAGAACAATATTTATTAGCCCAATGTCTTTTCTGCTTCCTCTGATTGTAAGGGTAGCTGTGCAATAGCAGTGAATGCAGGAAAGAAATAGAAGCAAACTAAGAGGGAAAATGAGTGAAAAGGGGAAGAAAGAGAAAAAGGGAGAAAGAAAGAAATCACTTTGGAAAAGTAAGTTGCCTGAGAAATTGAATACAAAATTAAAAAGAAAAGATAAAATACAATCAGTATCTAAGAACACAATTGGTGTGCTCTTTTAAAAGTGGAGTTACAGGTAAAGAGGATAAAATCATTTTTCAACAATTTAATGTTCTAGTAAGCTTTCTACTTGATTTGGATCGACGAGATTGCTACTTGGAGTGAAAGGTCTTCTTACAAGTCTTTTTTGTTCAGTTCACAAGAGCAAAGCTATGCAACAAAACTAGTTGCTAGTTCTATATGAAAAATGACAGCAGATTTATTGCACTTCCCTTAATGCATAATTAAAGCCATTTTTATTTACTCAGTACACCTTTTGATTGTTTTGCAGCTGCTACTGACAGAATATAGCAATTACAAGTTAGTGAGCATCCTAACAATAAAACACAATCTCCATAATAAATATTCTTCAGCTTTCTTTTACCCTTCTCTAAATGATTCTCTTTGTAGCTGATAAAACTCTACCAGACATGGCTGGAAGAATCTGAGAGTGCTAAAAGGATTTTGAGAGGAGGATAGAAATATTGTTATTTCACAAATATTAAGAGAGATCATACATTCAGAAATACAAATCATATTGGTAGAAGCACATACATTTTATGGAACATATGATCTAAGAGCATACCACTCAGGGTGAAAGATGTCTTTTCTGTTAATGGCTAGATGAAAAACCTAAGATTTTCCCTTTCTAAACTATTTTCTACACGCTGCTAACATCAGATGTTTTGCATTGACAATAACAGTCTTCAGTTCCCTTTTCAAAATGTTTCATCTCAAAAAAGTTGCTAAAGCAACTAAAACTGCAACATTTAGGTAGGTGATTGTTAACAGCTTCAAACATTAGGCTCCTGCAAGTAACTGGAAGCTTTCCAAACAGGAAAAATCACCAGTTATGGTAAGACAGGATGGCTCATATTCTTCAGTCAAAGGACTACCCTTGGCCTATGAATATCGTTTGAATGCTATTTCAAGACCGTAATCCAAAAGATGCGGATGGGTATGGCCTATGCTTTATTTAAATATAATTAAATTTCCCAGAGCCATGTAGTTCTGATATTGTAGTTCCATCATATTAAAAATTACGATTTGCCACTTTCAGATGAACTCATTTAATATTAAAATATATTTGACTTTCCTCCTGCTAAACATGTCTAGTGTGAACCAATAATATCTAGATAACTCAACCAATTGCTTCAGATGCTATTGTAGGAATGGACAACCACTAATCTATAGGCCACATGTAATTCTTAACTCTCTATATTTGGCAGCTGGCCTGTAGGTAACCAAAAGGTTTCAGAAAGATAATGCAGAAAGATAAGATAGATAAGATAGAAAAGAATAAGTTAGAAAGAAAAGAAGGGTCACCATAATGTTCAGTTTTGACCTGAATCATGTAGATTGCATTATACTTAATGCTGTGATCAAAGCCTATAACAATTGATCAATTCCTTTATTACTGGATTAATTTTATAATACTAAATCTGATGTAGAGTAATCTGCTATCTGAACAAACTATTAGGTACACATTGGTCCAAAGCAGGATTCTTCCATTACCAACAATGAAACTTGCCATGAAGTCATCTCTGTTTTGACTGCTTTATAAATGCTTCATCACATAGACTTTTACAGTTCCACAAATCCTTTTATAAGTGCAGTCACTTATTTAGCAGAATTACAAAGGAATTTACAAGATGATAACCAAGGCTAGTTTACAGATTAGAACAGCAAAACAAACATATAATTGAGGTGATCAATATGAGGGTACAATGACCTTGTAACATAGTACTAGCATACATTCTGCAAGTATAATGTAGCTTCTAAATGCCCAGCAGTATAGAATGAAGGGCCAGGGACAAGGTGTATGTACAACTGATAAATGGCTTTGAACTTGTTAAGAAAATTTGCCATAGTTTGGAACCACCCTAGGGGTAAAGGTGGGCTGACATAATTAGCACAGCATGAATGAAAGCCCAAAGATCAGAGGAAGAAAAGGACATCCTGCTATGCAATTATATGCTACATGCAACAACTCTGGTACTAATGATAGAGAATAGACTGATGCATATTTCTAGCTGATAGCAGAAGCTTTGTTCTTTTATCATGCTGAGAATTAGCAGCTTTTCCATTCTGCCAAAGGAAAACATTTTGGTACTTCAAAGATTGCACACTTCTGTATCACCAACAGATGATAATCAACAGAAAGATGCATTTCCTCAGTTTTAGATTGCTTAGGGCTTTTTAAGGGCAATATCCTGTTTTTATGAGTACTTAACAATAACTGATAGCAAAACAATAACTGTCTATAATATTTTCCTTCTCTTCTATAAATATTCCTACTGGAATTTGCAAAATGCTTTATTTCAGCAAATGATTACTCCATGAAAACTTTTTCAATCTCTTTGGATCAGGGAAACTACTTCTCGGTGTTCTTTTGTTAATGACTCTCCAGATTTTTAATCTTTAACATGTATATTCACGTAACTTTCTCTGGAAATCACTGTAGCCTTTTAACTTTGCTTCTTCCATGTCACCATTCTGTGAATGAAGGGCTACACATTTTTATTTTCTTTATTCTGATACATTTAGTATCCAAATGTATCAGAATGTAAAGTATATGAAGATTATGCATGTTGTAAAGAGTATAACCTGACACAAAAATTGCCAATGAAAAAAAGTTCATAATTCTTATGTGTAGTGTTTTTTTCATGCTAGTATCAATAGCCACCTGAGATGGACATTCTCATTAAATTATGTTTTTGTACTGATGCATTATGCTACTACATATATTGAAACATTATCCCAGTGATGTGTTTCTTACATATTATTATTTTTTTGGCCACCTCTGCAAGTCTGAAGAATAAAATTGAAACAAGTAAAACATTATCCATTTAAATGTTACACTAACTTATCTAATAGACAGCAAACAATAACAAAGAGCCAGTCTGGTTTAATGATAAGCAGAGGCTATGAGTTCAAGTCTTGTCTTAGGCATGAAAACCAGATGGATGATTTTGGGCCAGTCACTCTCTCAGCCCAATCCACCTCACAGGATTGTTGTTGTGGGGAAAATAGGAGAGAAAGTATATTGTGTGTCTTTGCTGCCGTACGTTTTTTGTAAAAAAATAATAAATGCTTTACCAGCATTTCATCATTTACATTCATACTGATATTCATATCTATCCATACATACATGAAAGGAGCTCAGTCTGCTTCAGTTGTTGGGCAATTTATTTTAATTTATCTGAATTTTAGGGTCTTGATCAATCTGATCACCATTAGCCTGATCAAGGATAATTTCTCTAACATTTTACTTTCCAATGTATATTACATAAATTCATTTTCAAATTCAATTGTTCATAACAATACAAGTAGCTTAATGTTGAAAACATTTCTAGATATTTGGGAAATATTGATTCCATTTATTCATTTAATGCATTATGTATTCCATATTTCCATCAAAATACAAGGTATCTGAGTTTCTCAGAAAAAAAGCTTTTCAACCAGATCCTGGTTGGGCCTAAATATCCTAAACTTATGAGTAATAGCTGAAAACTTCCCAATATGAAGTTAATTATAAAATTATTGTGAAAATCTTTATTTCTTACTGACCACTCCAACAGAAAATGTCAAGGTGTAAGGGGATCTTATTTTAAGTAATTTTATGATCATAGGCTATCTGGCTAAAGCGAAGAGAGTCAAGCAATATCCACATGGCCAATCAAAGAAGGTGGCTTTTATGCATGACTATTTCATTGATATTGATGAAGGTGATCTGGATGTTTTCTTTTCTCTTATATGTTACTTTTAAAAAAAAATGGAGCAAAATAAAGTAAAACAGGGGTCAGCAGGAGATTAGAAACTTAGCAAATAAGGAAATTGGATCTACCTTTCTGCCTTTACTGAAGAGTTATTCTATTAGCCATGGAGTTACTTTGGGGAAAGAATATGACATTAGGGAATGTTCACGGAGAAGGGTTAACATACATCGTCCCATCCATGCTGCAGGTTTTTGTAAAAAATCTCTCATTATTAATTCAGAAAAGAAAGGAGCAAGGCTGAAAACCAGTCACAAATCTCTCATACCCCATTTTCTTTGCTCCAGATAAGACAAACTAACACTGAAAGGAGGTAATGGTAATGAGAATTAAAGTTGTCCAGTCCTCACATTCTTTTAAACTATTTTTTTCCTGAGGTTGCAACAAAATATAATTTAACGTATATTCTGCTAATGAATGTATGACATGTGCTGTAGCATTCTCTTTGGGTACATTCCTTAGAAATATCAGTTACAACAGGGGTCCCCAACCCCTGGTCCGTGGACCAGTACCAGGCCGCGGCATGCCAGCAATCAGTCCACACAAACAAGCAAAGCCCCATCCGCGAGATGCAGGCAGCACACAAAACCACGCATCCTCCGGTCCATGGAAAAACTTCTCTCCACGGAACTGGTGCCTGGTGCCCAAAAGGTTGGGGACCTCTAAGTTATAGCACAGAATTTCAGAGGAACAGCCCGTTGATTGCCCACTGTAAGTAGAAAGTTTCATAGCTGATTGCAATTCTTCAAAGACTACTCATCAAAACTCCATTTCAGACATTTAGCAGCACCATTTCATCTCCATCTCATTCAAATTGGACCCTCATATAATCTGTCCCCATGTTCAGTCTTATGTTTACTTTAGAAACATAGTTATATAATATTGCTTCTGCTTAGTTAAAAAAAAATCAGATAAAAAAAATCAAGCATGATCTACAAAAATATTTTGATCACAGAAATAATATATTTGCTAGAAAGCTAATACATCAGTGTAAACTGATCTAAAACTTTTAAACTAGACATTTTTGTCAATTTTAAAAAAGTGCCTGTAGTAATAATCTGAAAGAAGTAAATGGTTAGGTTCTACAGTATTTTCATATTTACCACATTAATTCTAGAGACTTGGAAAAGAAGCTATTATTAATAAGAAGCTGTTCTTATTATATTGTTCTTATTAAAGCAATTTCAATTTGTTTAAAATCATTAGATTCTCAACAGCAAGCTATGCTGGCCTATATAATTTCAAGCAGAATTTACAGCTAAGCTACATTCAAAATCTTAGAATACAATTTGAAGGTCAGCAAATACAAAAGCTTCTATGAAGCTTTAATTCTGTTTCACTTTAATATTCATTTGATTAACTTTTACTATCACGATACAGTAGCATATTCTGGTCCATTCATTTGAATAATAATAAAGATGTTCTCCCCTACATTTTAGGCTCACATTGTCTTTTTTAAAGAAATAAAATGTCTGGGAGACTGCCTCTACTGTGCAAATTGGATTTCAGCTGCTCCCAATTTGGTTTCCTACCTTTTATCTCATTTCCTGATTTGGCTGAGGTTTACTTAGGTATTGCTGATGGCTGTAATCTATAGAACCCCAAAGAGTTATGCATGTTTGTGTTAGAGATTTTCCCCAAACACCTGGGAACTATCAAATATAATTGTTTGCAGCTGGCTCTGTATACCCTGTAAGCAAATAAAGCATGTGTAGGTAGGCTGTAACTATTTGGTGGTTAGGCTTGTGATTATCCTACTCACTTTCCTAATATATTAAAAAGAACCTTCATTATATAAAAACTGAACTGCTTTCCATGACCCAGATTGAATTCACGAAGCAATAGGAATGTGATATTTTATGAAACAGGACATAAGAACATTTTCCAACATTTCACTGTCACTGATAAATCAATGCATTTGGACAAAGTATTTTTAGATTGAATAAGATACAAAGTTTTGCTTATACTTTCTTCCAAGATCTTGCTTTTGCTTGCCAATCAAATGATGACTGGCACAAATACAACTGCCCTTACTGTATTCTGTAACAAGCTCCCATTTCAGGTGAGCTATGTGAAGTTCTGTGTTCCATGGATATTTGCAGAAAGGTTGATGACAGCCTCTTATTTCAAATAAACAACTGGCCCAGGAGCATATGGCAACAAGTGCTGTATAGCTTGGCTTTTCATTTTCCCTAAATGAAGCTGGGTAAAAAGTGTTCTAAAACCTACTTCAAATATCTAGCTAAACAAATGCCAGCAGAGAAGCCTTATCTTCTGAGGTTAAGGATTTCCTTCAGGGCTTTTTTGTGAATCCTTTCATTTACCCAGTTTCTATGCTCTCTGTTATTAATTAGTTCTGTTGAGCATCTGCAAAGGAAATTCTGATAGTACCATGTTTGCTCTGTTCTCTGCCCAAAAGGCTTGTAAGCATTCTTTTTGGCCAAAATTTATAAACTGTTTCTAACATAAGGGAACTGTAGCAACCTTAAAATAATATATCTGTTTTTGACTAGCATCCATTTTTTCCTTCCTTTTTTCCTTCCCGGCAAGCCCCCCCCCCCAAAGTATTTTTCAGTCTTCATCTCAACTCCAAACCAGGCCATTAAAAGATATGACTATTGTCAAAGCCTTACAACAAAGTACTTACAACTTTCCTGGCCCATCTATAACCTTCCAGATGGCTTAGTGCACTCACCTCTACCAGTACTGTAATGCTGTAGCTTATCACTGTATACTGCCTCTTTGCTATATGCTCGTTTCCTAGGAAAATAAAAAGTAAACATCAGTTCAAATTATGTTCAAATTCCAAGGCTGTGCACATTTTGAAAAGCATTTGGAGGCAGTGATTGTATAAACACGCCACTTCTCTAATACCTGGGGTCCCCTTCCAATATTGTTTTTCTCCTATGTCCCCTGCATATACACTCTGGTCTAGGACCTATTACCAAAAAGTACTTGCAGTATAATATTCTTTCCTTTTCTGTGTCTCCCCTTGGCTCATTCTGTGCCCCCCATTATGTTTTTTTGTATGTGGCCTCCTTGAAATATCCTGGGGGGGGGCATATGGCTCTGAATTGAGAACTGCAGCTATAGACCAAGTACTATGTAATTCTAGCTCTATCATATTGCCATCAGAAGAATCTGATGAGGATAAGACTCAGCTTGCTTCTGTAGGGAAAGAAAAATCAGTTCTGTGTTTATGGCTTTGTCATCGGCTTCTGACTGAGAGAAGGAACCATCAGCAGAAACTATACTTAACCATCTTAAGAAAAGTCTGAGTCTGTAATATGACAGTAAGGTTCTTTTCCATCTGCTATAGACAGCTCCTATCTAGGGGGAGAAGGTGATCATATCCCAGATCATAGCTGTCCACATAAGGATCAATGAATAGATTACTAAAACAGTATCTGTTACTCTTATGGGCTAATTTCAGGCAAAAGGATTAATTTAAACCAATCCATGATTCTATTTCTTGCTGTCTTCTGCTGTGGCTGATCTAATCCATCTGTCTCTGTCCTGATTAAGTAAGATACCATTTACTTTCCCTGGAAGATAGCAATACAATATAGCCAGGATTATATTTTTCCTTTAATAAATGCACATCCCATTAAAGGGCTTATTTCAGATGTAATGAAAATTTGGTTCTACCTATAGTTTGTTGAATAAACCACAACGGCTGAATTCACACATAATAAGAGGCAGGATGTTTACATTTTTCAGGCTAAGGCTGCATTTGGTCCTTGGGTGCTAAAATGTAAGCAGAACCAGGGCATAACTTTTTTTGATTTAATTAAATGAATTTACTTAAGTACAGTTTGTATGTGTTTAATATATTGCACGTAAACTGTATTTAAGTAATTTAAATTTAAATAAAAATTACTTAATTCCCTTCTCACATATGAATATATACATTGAACAAAACATTTCAAAAGACTTTAGGGGCATACCCAAAGGAGGTTTCACATTGTGCACCTCTTTCCTGAACTTACAAGTTTACAATGCACAGCAGCCGGCTGCATATAATCTGTAAATCAAAGCAATGCAAACCACATTATGGCTCAACATAATCTACAAATACACCCCTAGGTCCTTAGTGGGCGTATTAGCATTGCAAAGTCGATTAGCTGATCACAAATGAAAATGAGTCCTACTTTAGAGAACCCATTCCAGAAATGTATCAGGGGTATCTGCAAGAGGATTGGAGTAAAGTCAGTCAAGATGTCAAGCATGAATGTGTGACTGGAGCCTCATTCCTATGTGGACGCACACAACATGAACACGTGTACAAAGGACAGAAATACGGTCACACTCAACTTCTTAACTAATTTAATACAGGTAAGTCCTTGATTTATGACCACAATTAAGCCTAAAGTTTATGTTGCTAAGTGAGACATTTGTTAAGTGAGTTTTATCCAATTTTATGACCTGTCCTGCCACAGTTATTAAGTGAAGCATTACATTTGTTAAATTAGTAACATGATCGTTAAGTGAATCTGGCTTCCCCATTGTCTTTGCTTGCCAGATGGTCACAAAAGGCGATCACTTGACCCCGGGATGCTGTGACTGTCATAAATATGAACCAGTTGCCAAGCATCCGAATTTTGATCACATGACCCTGGGGATGCTGCAAAGGTCATAATTGTGAAAAATTGTCATAAGTCCCTTTTTTCAGTGTCGTTGTAACTAAACAAACTGTTCTTAAGTCGAGGACAACCTGTATTTTCCTATGAATGCTCCTGAAATGCACTTTGTAGAAAACTACCACTGTGGGCTGTTTTTGGCCAACAGTTAACAGAGTTATTTTCTGATACTGCCCTTCAAAATTTAATATGATTTACTAGAACGATTTAGTAATTTCTTACATTTTTAGTAACCACCCTATGTCAGATACATTTTCAGTGGTTTGCAATTACACCATACAATTAAAACTAAATAAAACAGACTTACAGTGTGGTAAAAACTATCATTAATAAAATAACCTTTTGTGTAGGTGGATAATATAGGATCAAGAAGCAAAAAGACAATGAAAATAGCAAACACCCATTTATTGCACCATAGTAGCCAACAGAAGGCTAACATACCATAAATATCCTCTGTGGGAGACCAAGAAGAGAATCATTTGGACAAGATTAAGCTGAGGGCAAACATTAGAAGGCAGTTTGGCCTTGGGAGACAAGTTTCCTAAAAGCAGCCCCCCCAAAAAAAGAGAGTTATCTAGGTAATTTGGTTTCTTTTGATTTGGTATTCTCAACAGAGGTGCATTCCTGGAGCTTTCTGACATGTAAATATTTTCTGGCACATATGTTTTTTTGCAAAAAAACAATCTATGTCCACTGGCACATCCATTCGTTTGTGGGATGTTTTCTGGGCAATCACTGCAGATCATTAGTTTTGCCAAAAGTATCCTGCTGAACATTTATGCATTTCTGCTATCACCTCTGGGAAAGTTCACCTTTGGAATGGAAAGAAAAGGCTAATGGGGCAAATAATACCTGCTGCAAACAATTGAAATAGCCACTAAGGAGACAATGAAGACGACCCCTGCTGCGGCAGAGCCAGCAATCAATGGCAGTTGTTCTCTCAGTTCTGACTTGTAGTCATCTGGGGGGGAAAAAATAAGTAGTTTTGTAATTTTCCTGCCTGCTGATATACACCTTCCACAGTTAATAATACATCCTGATTATTTATTGATGAGACTGGTATCCTCCTATTCTTCCAGGACGGCATACACAGGTAATTGCATTTTACCCTACTGTTTGTGAAATGAGATAAGCTAACAAGCAGTGTTTGGTTCAAGACAACCCATGGAGGTGCATGGCAAATCAGGAAATTTAATCGGTGGTTCCCTTTTTAAACCCCAGTATTCACTACCAAAACTATTAGAGTAGATCCTTTCATATCCTGAAAATAATTTTTTAGTTAATGGAACTCAGGTTTGATTGCAACCTCCTCCTCCTTTTCTTCCAACTATATTTAGCATTAACACTAGGAAAACACAACCTGGAGAACAGATTTTACAATTAAGTTAAAGCCTATGGAATTCTTGATGTTCTCTGAGCTTGGTTATTTGCTTGGACATTTAATTAACCAGCTAGGTAACATCATCAGTGCAGTAAGTGTAGAGTTTGCTACCTATTTCTGTATAATAGCTTACTCTATGGAAGTTAAGCTAGTACATATAGTATACTAGCAGGCAGCAACTCTACACTCACTCTACACTCATGATATTACCTAGCTGAGGAATGAAACATCTGTAAACAAACAACCCTCAGAGAGCACCAAGGACTCCATCTTGAGCTACATATATTGTGTTCTAAATTGAAGGCATTGATGGGATTGGAAAGAATGCTTTATAAGTGTTCATTCTATTAATAATATCAATCATATTTTAGATGTCTACCCTTCTGTCTTTTTATCACAAGTACTGATTAATTTCTACATTTTGGCAAACTTTAGTTTGCCATTATATCTGAATTGATGGTTTCTGCTTGCCCTGAAATTCAGGACTGATACTTAATATAAAACTCTAGGAAATAATATCCCTTGTAACATTCTCTGGCTTCTTCAAGAAATTATTCAGATAAAGTATTGTCTACTTGCTCCCACCTTACCTCAATGGACTGGTAGACAATAAATTAATTTGATTAACATTACTGCTTATCTTCTAATAATTCTGGCATGAATACTTAATAGCTTAAACTAAATTCATACAAACAGAAAATTTCACACCTCCTTTTAATTTTCTTATTCTCATTTGAAGCTAATTACTGGTATCTGCTTTATCTCCTGCCTGATGCATTAATTTTGAACAAATTCCCATCTAACAATCAATTATTATTTAATAATACAGTATCCATTCTTGTTAGATTTCAATTAGCTGCTTATGTTTCGGGCAGAATATTCTCTTTGCCTGTCTAATTGTCTAAGTAAAATGGAAATATATTTTACAAACGGCTCATCTCTTCAGTTAGCAATTGATGCACACATGCTTCCCATTTCTTTAGTTAGACATTGCTCAAGGACAGTGGACTCTGTGTTACAGTTAGGCTTATGAAGCAAAACTATGTAAAAGTACTTTAGAGGGGAACCACCTGTGTTATGACATTATGATGTGGGACAATAATATATATTAATTAAAAGGTTAAAACAGGTTTATTCATTTGCTAAAAACTTAAAGAGGCCAATAGAGGTCAATATATACTTGTTTTTTTCCATCAACATACTTTTGAATTATTGTGCAATTAATAGTCACATTAATTATTACATTCGCAAGGACACTGATTATAGTAATGTATTACACTGAGATCCAGTTTTAGAATATTTTTGAAAAGCATCCAGTTCATGATAAAATGTGTAGAATGTGCGGCAATATCTGAATAATCCTACATTTCCTGTGGAATGAATTTAATGTCGTTAAGGATGAATGTAAAAAGAGACTGCCAAAAGTGAAGAAACAGAAGAAAGCAAATTTGATGTCAGAATATAACCATAGAAATTGTCAAGAAGACAAGCCAGAGCCAAGAAAGACAAAAATGTCCCAAAAGAACTTAACAAGAGATTCAGAGAATGTTTTCATGAGGCAAGAACCAATATTACAATAACATCTATAAAGGCATTGAACATGGAAACAGCATAAAAAACAAGAAAGTTTATTGAAAAAATATCTGAACTCAGAGGTTCCAACCTCAAATTGGTATAATGCAGCATTTCCTGACTTTTTTAATTTATTTATTTATTTATTTATTGAATTTATATACCGCCCTATCTCCCTTACGGGACTCAGGGCGGTGAACAGGCGATAATAAAAACCACGATAAATATACACAAATTTCTGTTCTAAAAACAAATTAAATAACAGGCCTGCTCTAAAAATACCCCATTCAAAACCCCCACTAAAACATAATCAAACTATGCCAGGCCGGCCGCACGGAATAGATTTAGAATAGATGCCTGGGATTTAAAAAAATCCAAGGCATATTTCCAACTTTCTTTGTCTCCTGTGGCCTCCACCCTACTCTACATCCATGTCTCATTACCAGATACACACATTAGATAATAATCTGATACATTTTCTGGCATCAACAAGGTCGTATTTGCAGTATAATGCACTTGGCTTTTCTATGACCCCCCTCGACATGTGTCATGCCCCCATCCCATTTCATGTTTTTCATCTGTGTCTTCATTAAAATACCCTAGGTCCCACAGGAGATGATACGGCTGCTGGTTGAGAACTGCAGTACTAATGGATGTCAGTGAACAGATAATAATCAATTCAAAGGAGATCAAAATAAATTTTTGTCTGGTTTGGTCTAGTGGTTAAGGTACCAGGCCAGAAATTGGGAAGACCATGAATTCTGATCTCCTTAGCCATGAAAGCCTGCTGGGTGACCTTGGTCCAGTCTTAGCCCAACTCATCCTCACAGGATTATTGTGGGGAAAATAGGAAGAGGAAGGTTTGTTGGGAGTTATTTAGAGGAAGGTTTGTTGGGAGTTATTTGTAAAAACAAAATGGCAGGACACAAATAAATAATAAATAGAAGTATACTGAAATACAGGTAGTCCTCAACCTATGACCATTGGGTCAGTGACCATTCTAAGTTGCAATGATGCTAAATGAGTTCTGGATTTTTCCGCACCCTGTGGTCATGTGATCAGAATGCCTGGCAATCCATTCACACCTACAATCAGTTGATAAGCACCATGTGATCACATGATTGCCATTTGCAATCTTCCCTGCTGGCTTCCCCAGATAGTAAATGGGGAAGCTGGCAGAGAAGGTCACAAATCACTGGAGTAAGTCTCTCCCACTTATGCACCCCCCTTCTGCTCCATACCACTCACACCATGTCAGTCAGTCACCCCCATGCACACTCCCTGATCTTTCTCACACCTTTGCATACTTTTTCCAGTACATATGGCACCTCTCACACACCCTCCCTCACCTTTCCCAATCCATATGGTAATCCTCTTGCACCCTCCAAACACACACCTCTTGCACACACCCTCCCTGACCTCTTGTGCACCTCTTGAAGCCTCCCTGTGTTGCGCCTCTTGTACATCCTCCCTGACCCTTTCTCACAAAACAGAAATTACGGTCCTATATGCTGTTGTAAATACAGGACTACTTGTACTATACAGTAGAGATGTCAGCATCCAAGATAACTTATAAAATAATTCCTACTTACAGGAACCTCTATTAGGTGACCAGCACTCATTATCAAATTGAAAGGTTACAAGACTAATGACATACCAATGGAAATATGGAAAGAAATAGAAAAAGAATAAATAAAGTAAGAAACTATGCCAGCAAATATGAAGAAAGACACAGATCAGTCTACATAACAAAACCCCACCCAAAAGGGAGACTTAACAGTGTGTGTGCCAACTCTTGTGCAATATCCTTCATTTCACATGCTAATAAAATAATGCTTAGGATCAACAATGCAGATTAAAACCCTACATGAAAAAAGAGGTGCCAGATGCTCAAGCTGGTTTTAGAAAAAGCACAGGAACACAAGGCAATATTGCTGATGTGCACAGGATAATTGAGAAAGCCAAAGAACACCAAAAAGAACTAAATATGCATTTCATTAATTAAGGAAAGCCTTTGATCATATTAAACCATGAAATGTGCTTAGAAAAACGGGGATCCCAGAACATCTCATTTTCCTTGTGAAAAACTTAAATACCAGTCAAGAAGTCACTGTACAGACAGAACATGGAGAAATATATTGACTCCAGAGTGGGAAAAGAATGCAACACGGCTATATAGTCTTCTGTTATTTATTCAGTCTATTTGCTGTGTACATTAAGGAAAGCTAGATTGGATGATTAACTTAGTACTAAAATTGGAGGAAGAAACTTCAATAACTTGAACTATACCAATGCCCCAAAATACAGAGGTTCTGCAAGCTCTCATAATAAAACTCAAGGTACATAATGAAAAAGTGGGACTAACCAACCAGCTAGAACAGACAATGAAGGTATCCAAGTGGTGGATTGCTTTCGCTTTTTAGGATCAACTGTCAACAGTTAGAGAACAAGCGGTTAAGAAATAGGTCACATATTACCACTTGGTACAGCAGCTATGAAGATCTTGGAAAACTATTCAAATGCAGCCATGTATCTATACTAATAGTGATCAGGGCTTTGAAGAATCAGGATAGGATGAATATTGATGCTTTTGAACTTCGATATTGGCAGAGTCTTGATAATATGGTAGACAGTCAAGAAAACAAATGAATGGATCACTGAACAGAATCAACCCAAGGTACTGATGACTAGGCTTAAATTATTCTACTTCAGACGAAGACCAAACTTCTAGAGAAGACTGTAATGCTGGGAAAGATGGAAGGAAAGAAAGAAAAGAAGAGCATGACCAGCAGCAAGATGGATAGACAGACTTGGTTACAGTGGTGATGAGTGCACTATTGGAAAGACCAGGTAAGTGACAGACCATCCTAGATGAAACCTAACTGTGTTGTCACTAACAGTCAACAATGACATGGCAGCACATAATCAACATAGGTTTACAATAAATAAGAACTGAACGCTTGCAGTAGTAGGATAGATTGCAACAAGCAAACAACTTCTTTAGATGCAGATTTTCATACCTGGAATGCTGTCATCACAAAGACTTATTTGACATCTGCTCCAAAATCCTTTCAGCTCCAGGCAAAGAACACCTTCCTCCCCTCTTAGATTTAGGGGAAAATAGTAAGTGAACTTTATTTTTTTAATATTTGATCTTGTAGATTATCATTATTGCTATTTTTATCATGTGGCCATTTTATTGATTTCAATAGCTTATTAAACCTTTTTTTTAAAAAAAAACTATTTAGGGAAGGGCTGGTATGATATATATCTCTGTGTATATGTAATTAAAGCAATTAAAACATCTGCCTATCCCCAATTCAGAAAGCTGTAATGAAGTTTATCAAGATAATTCACAAATCAACTTTTACTTGAATAAGTCTGAGTAAGAATTTTTCTAAAATATTATTTCCTAAGTTAGTAGCTTCTAGGCAGGTAAGTGTGGACGATGAGCATTTTAGTCCATTGTACCTGGAAGATGACATTTAGTGTACAACACATGTCTCTCCTAAGCGTATCAATACATTTCCACTCTCCAGAAATTCTATCCCATAATCTGTTGCTAGGTAACAATAGAAATTTCACAGACTTCCATGGGTAGATAATTGTTTTATTGTAGAGAAAATCTGTCTACTGCAGTTCACAGCAATCTAGAGCTCTCTCTGATATATGTTAGGGCAGAAGTAGTCAACCTTGGCTCTTTTATGACTCGTGGACTTCAACTCCCAGAATTCCTGAGCCAGCTAAGCTGGCTCAGGAATTCTGGGAATTGAAGTCCACGAGTCATAAAAGAGCCAAGGTTGACTACGCCTGTGTTAGGGTTTAAATTCAAGGCTTTTCTTTGTCTTTCTGAATCAACAACATTCCATGGCTTTCTTTAAAACCAGGGAATAATTGCAGCTCTTCAGCTCTTACAGTGTACTACAAAATTTTGTTTTATATTTTGGTGTTTCCAATTACCTTGTAGTCTCTGGAAATGAATTATGTATGCTTAAAGTATGATTTTGGTCACTTTGCAAATAATTATGATTCATTTGAAACATAAGTATCCTATAAAACCTATAAAAATTACTGTATTTCAGAGGTCTATAGGTGCAGGATGAACTGATCAATTGTTGGCTTATTGATCCATCTAAATATTTTCTATTTCCTTCTGTATATTTTCAAAAATGATTTTTCTTACTTATACATTACTAAGACACTATACATATATGGGCCATAAACCTAGAAAGTACCTACTGAGACCTTTAATTCTGACACACAGCATTATTGTGAAATATTCAGTCCCAACATCTTTTAATATTTTTAAAAAGATTTGTATGCATACCTCTCTAATATAAGGGACCTTCTTAGACACTTCCCCTAGTGTTTTTTTTTAAGAGCTCAGCTATTTCCAATTGCTTTTAAAATGCGACGAATCAAATGCAACTAACCCTTAAGCACAAAACATTTTAAAATATACTCCTTTCTTGGGCAGCAGGGCATGGAAAAAGACATGTTATTTGTCCATTTTTAAGAAAATATCTGACAATGACCATCATAAATAAACTCCATGTATTCCTGTACATTTAAGTTCATCCATTCCACACCCTTTAAAATCTGCACTCAACTTTTTTTAAAAAAAATGTTTCTCTGTTCATGCCCAAATCCTTGATAACCTACTATTATGCATTTTGGTGTTCCAACACAGACTTGGTCTTAGCTCTTCCTAAGAAGTGTGTGTTTGTGTGTGTTTGTGTGTGTGTGTGGGAGGGGGGGTTCTTTTAGAGCCAGAAAGACTAGTAAGGAGGAGGAAGAAGAGGAGGAAGAAGTAGAGGAATTTCAGCCAGATTAGCCCTCCAACTGACAATAAATCACACTTTTATGTAAATCACTTGATCTTGCCATGCTAACCCCCACAGAAGGGTTTGAACAGACAAGTTGATTTAATTCAATTGCAATGTGGGAATTTGACAGGGGGTGCAACCAACTTCCCTCAATTTCAAAGGCACTCACCATCTGTCAGAGTTTGGAAGCACATTTTTCCACTGTATTTCCCATAGCCAGCCACAGTCCGAGCCCGCACCTGCACTACATAAACCATCCCAGGCCGGAGGCCATCAATTCGTGCAGTGTTGGTCTGACTTTTGGCCATAGAGGAGTTGTACTCATTGTGGTCCTTCAGTAAAAAACAAATGAAGGAGAAGGTATGAGGGAAGAAGCAACATTATTTGCAGTATCAACTAAGATGTTGGTTAAAAACGTCAATCCCAATTGCCAACTTTTTTCTTGCTTTCCACTTCTTAATGAATAGGATGGAATGAGGATAAGCAGAGGGCTATTTTTTAGCTATCTAAAACAAATTGAAATTGGGTTTTGGGGACATTCTAAAGCTGTAACTTCCATAAATCTTAGCAAATCACATATTTAATGGGAATTGTGACAAGTCCTATGGAGGCTTCCTGATTGGGAAAGCTAAAGATTTCAGCAAGGAAGTTAGGGTTTTACATATTAATATTACTCAAATCCATTTTGATTCTGTCCTTCTGTATTTATGCATTAGTATAAATGAAAATAACTACAAATAATAAGTAATTAATGAGAAAATTGTGGTACTTGTGCAACTTGCAGTGGAGGTGTGCCTACTGTGTAAGTAAATAAGAAATATCTACATGTTTTTCTGCAAAATCAAAATACAACGCAATGGCTTTTAATTCTTAGGTAACAAATTTAATATTCAGCAGATATGTTTATTCTAGCTATTCACTCTTCTAAATGGCCCGAATAAGAGAAACCATAGCTATATTTAAATACTTATCTTCTACACCTGGCATGACTTGACTATGAAAATGATATAGAACAGCTATCACAGTTCAAGCACAAAGCTAAGACATAACAAAACTAGAATCCTTTCTCAAGCTTTTTAGCATACAGATTGGTTTTGGTTACACTTGGCTGAAAATCTTGCTTCTGACTCAAAACTTTGATTTTATCCTCTTTTCAGATTAATTCCTGGATATGGCCTCTCCTATGCTGCAAGGTGAGCAGCAAGGCCTAAAAGTGATTCCAGTTAAATAATTGACATTCACACAGTGATCTGTGCAACAGGTCTATGGAGTAGGAGACTTCCCTCTATAGCTGAATGCATCTGGAAGAAAACAATTTATCCAATTTTTTGTTCATTTTAAGATCATTACATATATATTTTTCTTATGCTCCAACTGCCTTTTTTCTCCTTCTGGACTGTATCATTTCGCCCCATATAGTTGAACATTGAGGTGAGAGGATCTGCTTCAAGTGTGACAAATGCAACCAAGTACAATACTGTGCCCTGTAATATTCCTTCATCTGTCTGGATGATTGTCTAATTCTAAACATCAGGCATGGTTGTCAGGCCTGTACAGTAGCATGGCAGCTGATGCTTGCTTCCTTGGCATTGGATATCATTTACTGTACCCCAGGGCCTCATGGGCAAAACTAGTTCAATCTACAGCCAACTGTGTCGGATTATATCTATCTAGCTCTTACAAGGTAATAAAACAGGAGTCATCTGTAGGATAGCAGGAGCTTACAAGATAGCTTTTAAGAGATAAGTGTAGACATTAAGGAATGTTATACAGTGCACAAAATACTATCCAAGCATCATCAAAATAAGTCCAGGATGCAGAGTGGCATTTCTAGCAAGCTTTTAGTTGTTAGAAACAATCCTTATTCAAGAACACAGGGACTGAAATAAATATACAATGCAGACAAGTAGGAACCAATGGGCAGGCCCCAGCTTCAATTAATTACTGTTGCAAATATTTTTTTGCAGATTGATTTAGTGTAGCTTACGATGGGAATTCCCAATCTACTGGTGTGTATCACAAGGCAAATAACAGGTAAAATTCATTAAACTAGAAAGTCATCATGGAAGATTTGACAAAGAAAGAGCTCATTCACCTATATTAAAAAAAACAAAACCAAGTCAGGTTTATCCCATGAGTTCCTTATTGCTATGTGGAAAAGAGGACACAGTAGGGATAATCTATTTAAAATAAAATAAGAATTTCACAGTGATAGCCAGAATCTTAGGCTGGAGTGAACACAGAAAATCTGCAATCTAATTTTTGGATTAAATCAAAACCAGGCATTCCATGATATGTTAAAAATAGCTGGCAGTTTCAATTCCATCTTTTCCCATTACCAGCCCAGCCAATTCCCTTCTCTGAAATGCATTCAAGCTTACGGTAGCTGGTCTTGAGCCCATGGCGCTGCTAATCTCAGGGATGCAGATCCGGCTCAGCTTCTCATAATAACGGATTTCATAGTCCAGGATGATGCCATTGGGCTGTTCTGGCTGAGGCCATGACAGTGTGATGCTCCTCATGGTGGCACTTACCTGGTGCATAATAGGAACTGTGGAAGGTGCTATGGAGAAAGGAGGGAATAGGAATTGCAAGAAAAGTGAAACAGGGGGAGGGTAGTGAGATACTCTGAAGGAATAAAAGTAAAACATCGGGATGAGGACAAGGAGAGGAGGTCAGTAAGAATGGAGGAGGAGGAGGAGGCATGTAACACAACATAATGAACTTCAATACAATAGTAAAACAAAGTATTTCATGACATAAAGAGAAAAATTAACACAGGGATTAACATCCTTTGTTATTCCTGCTAGCTTTCTGTGTTGGAAATGACTCTGGGCATAATGTTTCAGAAAAGGGTACACAGAAATAAATGAATTGATGAAAGCAAGTTATTATTGCCAAGGAACCTCAAGACTTCATACAAAACTGTGCTAGCTCCACTAAAATTAACAGGAGCAGCATAAAAATAAGTAGCAATAGATTTCAATGATATTTTGACGGGAAGTTTTCAATAAAATGTACCCTTAAAACATGAATTCCATGGCAGGCTACTTTGAAGTCCTATATAAATATATCAATATAATTTTGTATATTCACGAGGCCTCATGTAAGGTTTATCTCAATTTTCCTTTCAGAACTGAACTCTAACTGCCCTTTCACCCGTCATCTTCCCTGTATGCATGTTTCCCTGCCTATATTTTTATATTCTCCATTTCTTCAGCAATAGCCAAATATCTCTTCCTCTGCTTTTCTTCCATTTTTTTCCAATGGCTGACCTATGACTCTTAACATCTTTCATTCACACTCTTTACTTCAAATAGTTACCTCCTCCAAGATTTCTTTTCCATCCCTTCTAGTCACTTTTTTCTTTGTATTTTTTTCTGTTTACTGCCTCTTCCATAATCTTCTTGTCAAAGGCTTCTTTATTTTGTATGCCTTTTCTCTCTCAGCTTAGATTCCATTCTTCTTTCTCTGGGTGCCAGTTCTTGACCCAGTATGGTTTGGCTACTAGTGTTGGACTGGGACTTCCCAGCTTCCCATCAAATCTCAGCCATAGGATTCACTAGGTCTTTGGGGGGGGGGTAGGTGTCAGTCATTGTTTCATGCCTAACCTACCTTCCAACATTGTTTGTGTATAAAATTAAATGAAGACACCCATGCCAATCGCTTGAGAGAGAATAAAAGTTAAGCTGTGCTGTCATTAGGGATAGTCATATCTCCTATATTACAGATATGTGCCATTTCCACTTCCTTATTTGGGTATCCTTCAGATTCATGATCTTCAATTCATATTTTTTCTAGTCAGAAAGGAGAACTGCTAGAAATCCCAAGAGCTGAAACTTGTTCTATTTGAAAATTTCAGGCATAGTGCCTGATTATCTGAGTGATTATGTCCAGTCATTTCTGCTCATCCAATATATTTACATCTAATGGGTGTATTCCAAGTCAATTAATTTTTCATTACGGTCACAGACCAGAATAAAAACTAAAACATTAAAATAAATAAAACAAAACAGAACAAGACATAATAGTATATTACAGTTAGTGGTGTGATCTTCAATGGATGGTCAAAGTCTGCCTAATTTTACAGACACTATAGCAGAATTCATCTATGTTCAAAGAACATTGTGCTAATCCAACAATAACAGCTCCACATAAAAGAGATCAGAATTTCCCAGGTATTGTACCAGTAATGAGTTATAAAATGAGTCCGTGGATCCTTATAGAGAATATAATGTAACAGGACATGAGCTGTACTTTCAATAGCCCCTGTCCATAGGGGGACTCCAGGTTCCTTCTATTTAAACATTGACATCTTATGGGACTGAAGAAGACAGCCTACTCTGTCACTGCCCTTATCCTCTGCAATAGTATTTCTCCAAAGATATAGATGGTGCCCATTCTCCTGGGGTACTGGAAGACCCTCAAGAGCTGGCTCTATACCCAGGCTTGTTCCCATACTTAGGAACTCTACACAACTAGGATCCTCAACCATGGGAAAGCCTGTAAACACACAATCTTTATGCAGAGTTTAACATCTATCTAACAACCTCATACTCCCCTCTTATAGCAAATCGAATTATAGAGACTTTGAAGCCCACTTTTCAGTAGCACTGTTTAGAAAATATGGTCCTTAAGTCTGGAATTGCAATTTGATGCTACTGTTTAAATAATGTATTTTTCTACTAGTTTACATATTTATATTATTTTACACTGGTATATTTTTATCCTTTACTTCTATAATAATTTGAGGTATCATGAGTGGGTATATTATTTGTAATGTGTTATTATAAATTATTTTAATATGTTGTGATCTCCTTGGGAGGAATAACCCTGATTTGGAATATCAAAGTAATATTTTTATTTTTTATTTTATGGTATAGAAAACATTCACTCCAAAGCAAGTGACCTTTGTGAATTTGGTGAGTCGTTGAAATGATTCATATAGTACAGCAGTGACCTGTAGACTTCAACTCCCAGAATTCATCAGCTTACATGGCTGGTACAGGAATTCTGGGAATTGAAGTGCACAAGATCATAAAGGGGGCATAGTTTCCCACCCCTGCTTTAGTATATACCATTTGATATTTCACCCCTTATATGTTGGTTTGAGATATAAAATGAACTATGCTGTTGGAAAAGACATAAGGGAATGATGTAGCATCGTTGCTATATTGCATGTAGCTTCTGTATGAACTGTTGAAGCTTTTTAAAGAGGGGTCTTAAAACAAAGACAATTCTCCCCTCCCCATCCTCGGAAATGCAAAAGCCTGGAAAAACAAGGGCTGCTTCAGTGAATAATCAAAAAGTTCATAACACTTACTCCAATCATTTGGAAAACAAGGACATCTCGGTTTGCACAATTTTAACCCTATTAGTTCAGGAAAGAAATCAAAAAAGCAACTGACATGACAAGGAAATTGGATCCCATCACTAGGGTCTTTTCGTTTGGGAAAAGACTACTGAAGTAGTGCTGAAGTTGATAAAGTCATGCATGCAATACATTATATGGGCAGACAATGCTTTCAAGAAAGCAAAGACAGGTCTATGACCCATAATTAATCTTACTGATTAATTTTGAAATATACACATCTGAGGCACTGTACTTTTGAATACCATTTTCTGTGCAACAGGAAACAAAATGGACTATTGCTTTCAGTTATTGATGAGGGTAGGAAGTATCTTTCTGCTTAGGATGCTTGATAAAATAAAGTACGGCTTAACATCACAGTTCATAATGTTTTTATAACAGTGGGAAGTTAATGTAGGCATCATTGCAGAACTGGTGTCTCCATGGCAGTGTTTTACTTTCCCACCTCCCTGCGTTTTCGTCTCCAGTCCTCAAATCTAACCTTCCCCTTTCTGCTTTTGCCTAGACTTCCAAAGGAGAAGGTTCCTTTTTTTTAAAAAAAAAAAAATGAAAATTAAAAATTGCAGTATGCAATGTTATCCACTTGGAAGCAGAAGAAAGATCGTTTTATAAAATAAAAATCTTTTCATTCCATTCTCCTATTGTAATTTAAAGTACTAGTTTTAGCCAGCAAAACCTTCTATGACTTGGTGTTGAGTATGTTACAAAACCACATCTCTCCAATGGAACTGACCCATTTTGATCATGCTGAAAAAAACATGTTTGGGATATCAGCTTGAAGGTGTTTTTATGTAATCAGGCCAGCTCTCTGGAATGTCCTAGTGTGGAAAGTTTGAGTAGCCTCAACTTTAGCTACTTTCCAGGGGCAGCAGAAAATAAAGAATCCAGAGCCTGCCTGGGGATTGACAGCAAATGCTGTGTCAAGTTATATAGCTATATTTTTATTATTTATTGCTTTACTACTTGTTATGAGTCACTGAGAATCTTTTTATGATTATGATGGAATATGAATGCAATAAATCTATCTATCTATCTATCTATCTATCTATCTATCTATCTATCTATCTATCTATCTATCTATCTATCTACCTACCTACCTACCTACCTACCTACCTACCTACCTACCTACCTATCTAGTCACAAAAGAAAGAAAACTTGTTTGCTGGTATTTCCTTCCCAATGCAGAGGCCAGAATCTGGAGATTTTACCTTAAGTGCACCAGTGGTGGATAGGAAGCAGCAGCATGAGAATGAGAAAGGTATTTTTGTGGTTGTGGCAAGGTTCCACACATCCTAGCACTTATATATTGAATCAGCCCATTGTTATAGCTGTATTAACATTTATACAATGATTAGCAGTGTTTCTCCAAAAATTCAGATGGGAAATCTTATCCTATCCTGTGAGGGATGCCAGGAATTGATCATGGGATATTCTGCACATAAAACTTCAGACATTTCTGTGAAAAGAGAAGAATGTGATTTACCCCCTTTGCAAATGTTAGGGTTTATTTTTGGAGAACCCTGTTTTTGGGAGAACAAGAGATTTGATACTATGTTGATAAGACTAAAGCTTATAATAGAATAACAGAGTTGTACGGGACCTTGGAAGTCTTCTAATCCAACCCTCTGTTCAGGCAGGAAACACTATACCATTTCAGACAAATGGTTGTCCAGTCTCTTCTTAAAAACCTCCAGTGTTGGAGCGTTGACAACTCTGGGGGCAAGTTGTTTCACTGATTAATTGTTCTGTCTCCCTAGTTCAGACATGTCAAACTCACGATGTCATGTGATGTCGCGTAATGTATTGGAACTTTTTCCCCATTGCTGGCAATGGGGTGGGCGCAGTTCCGTTGTCACGCATCCGGCCCGCAGGCCGGCAGTTTGACACCACTGTCCCAGTTCTAGGTTGCTTCTCTCCTTAATTTCCATCCATTGCTTCTTGTCCTGCCTTCAGGTGTTTTGGAGAATAGGTAGACTCCCTCTTCTCTGTGGCAACCCCTGAGATATTGGAATGCTGCTATCATGTCCCCCCTCATCCTTCTTTTCATTAAACTAGACATACCCAATTCCAGCAATTGTTCTTTGTATGTTTTAGTCCCCTAATCAGAGTCTCCAACATCTTTTTTACATTGTGGCGACCAAAGCTGGATGCAGAATTCCAAGTGTGGTCTTACCAAGGCATTATAAAGTGGTATTAACACTTCACATGATCTTGATTTTATTCCTCTGTTAATGCAATTTAGGACTACATTGGCAGCTGCAGCACACTGCTGGCTCATATTTAAGTGATTTTCCACTAGGACTCCAAGATCCCTCTCACAGTTACTACTATTGAGCCAGGTACCACCTATATTATACCTGTGCATTTGGAATTTTTTGCCTAAATGTAGAACCTTACTTTTTTCACCACTGAATTTCATTTTATTAGATAGCATGCAATGTTCAAGACTGTCAAGATCCTTTTGTATCTTAAACCTATCTTCTAGAGTGTTGGCTATTCCTGCCAGCTTGGTGTCATCTGCAAATTTGATGAGTTCCTCATCTATCCCCTCACTTGTCAGGTAGTGGTGGAAAAGTAATCTATGTGGACAAAAAAGTTTTTATGTTTCTGAGACAGATTCCTGGAAAATCACTGACTTCATCTCTGAATCTGCCTACTGCACTTTTTTTTTTTAATCCCTGCTGGGGATGGCAATCCAGAAAGAATCGAGGCAATATCACTTGTGCTTCATTAAACAAGTTAATTTCCTGCCTGATCCCCCTGAGAAATCAAACTGTCTCGTTTTAAAAGCCCACTGAAGCATGTGGTAAGGGCTCTGTTGGGATGAATTCACAAAGCCTTCTAAATGATTTTCCCCATGTATGCTTCTGAAACCCACTGTCCCTTAGGTCCCTGGTGAGCGGTGATGCTCTTTGGTGAATAGAGCAGGGTTAGTTACTGATAATTGGCCATTTTATCCTGACATACTGTAAGGCTTTTACACAAGTGATGATTCTAATGTGCTCTTCTTTTCATTCTGCTTACAAATCACTATGTTAAATAGATTTCTAAGATTCATAATCAATTCGTTGTGAGTTAGACCAATCCCTGTAATCATGGTGTATGTAAGCTATCTGAAAAAGGATACTAAATATTGCGCTGTTTGTTTCTTTTTGGAAATATCTTTCTCTTTAATTTTAAAGCTGTCCCTATATTCATAAAGCAGTGAAATTCAAAATTTGAAAAATATGGTATTATGCATGTGCGCATGTGTGCGTGCCCATACACACACACAAACAAAACTAAAATTTGCTGGTGAAATATGAACTAAATATGAACCAACTCCTTCAAACATGAGAGCTAGTTCAGTGGAAAAGATAAATGGTTTGGCACTAAAATGTCTTTGCAATCAAATATGTAAGTTGTAATAGGTATTTTCTAATGCTGAAAGATTACAACATAATGGTATCTCAAAATACATGATGCATAACATAACCTGAAACCTAAGAAAACACATCCTTTATAAGAGGATGGCTTCCAGCTTTGAAACTGGGGAGCTTACTTGTTGTAAATGGGAGGGTGCTGCCTAAGAAAGAACATGTCCTGCATGAGCATTTCAGTCAGCATAATTAAAGTCCTTACTCAACTCTAAGTGGGAAGGTTTTATAAATAACTATATGTGTAATAGGTTATTAATGCCAGTTAAAGATTTTTATGCTGACCACTTGTTAGTGTATAACATAATACGTAACACAAACTAAGCCTATGCACTACAAATTATACAGGAAAACATTCATCTGATTGTTTATATTTACCCAAATCTTACTTTGTGCTGTTATAGTAGTTCTGTTTTGGAAGAGGCAGCTCTTGTGTATTCAGGAATTCACTGAGTGGGGTGACTGCTTATTTTTTCTAGTGGGTGATGTTGACAGTCCAGCCCTGCCTTTGTTTGCACAGCACATTTAATCCTGGGTTTTTAATTTTTTTTTAATCTTCCCACAACCATTCAGAGAAGATGATAATTTTCCAAAATTAAACACTTAGCTTGATTGCTGTTTTGTTAATTGCCACATTCACAACCCCCCCTGGTGTTCCTGCCTATTTAATATGGATAATGCTGCAAAGATGATCAACATCAAATTGGTACGCAGGTGGATGGGCAGCAATACTGAGGCTTCCCCATCCTTGCTTATTCAGATGGATTGCTTTGTATTATTGTACGAAGGAAAGAATTATTCTGAAATAGAAATCCTTTCCAAAAATCACACAGACAAACAAGAAGCACAGGAATCAGAATCAAGAAACGTCTTATTGCATTAAGAGTATATGCAACAAATTGTGCAACAAGGAGTTGATGGAATATTTTAGAAAGTGCTGCCAATCTTTCTATAATAATACAATAGTATTACCATAGTCAATTTACTTAACACAGAAATTTTGAGATTAAAGAATTAATCAAACTTGACAGTCTCACCTTTAACCTATGATTTGATGCAGTCATTAACACAAAAATCTTGATTTCAAAAAGGATTTTATTAGGATATAAACACAGCAGATATCTTGAGTTGTCTTTGTTTCTAATTCCTGGTTTCTATACAAGAACATTGTTGAAGTGACCTTCATTTATCCTATACAGCATCACTTTTTTAAATGAGAAGTGTAAAGTTTAGAGTTTAACAAAATGTGAGGTCTGAGCTGTCATATAGCCAAAGAAGCCTGGCGTTGGTTAAATTATTTTGTTAGGTTGCTGATAAACCAAGAAACCCAAAAATCTGTTTGGCAAGTAGGGATGGGAAGAGAGCCAGATTAAAATTGAAAAAAATGGATAGAAGTCTCAGTTATAAACACACTCTCCTCTTTTTGCTATATATCCACTTTTTTTCTCTCCAAGACATGATATCAGCCATTCTGTTGTAAAAGGCAGCTATGACAATCAAGCCATACAAAAATGTCATGTCTACTTTACAAAAAGAAAACAAAGCCTGCCACAGCTATCTCAGTTTTGTGGTCAAAAACTTGCAACAGGTATGTACTAAGTTTTGTAAGATTGTACATCTAAAGACATGTCATCTGAGAGGCTACTAAATTTGACAGACATTTTGTTACATCAGCAAAATGACAGATATACCACTATTAAGAAAAATATACTTGTGGGATTTCTCAAATATATTTATCATCATAACAGATCTGTTGGTAAAAATTTATCAGGCAAATTAATTCAAAACAATTGAAATGTAAATAGCATCAGAATGTCTTACAGAAATATCATGGGGGAAGCTATATCCCATAATATTCCAGGTCAGAATTTTTTGTTCTACTTTCTTCAGAAAAAAGACCATCTAAAAACAGTAATCTCTGTCTTAGACAGAGCATAATACATAAAATCATTGAAAGTTTGTTTATAACCAATTCACATGTGTACAACTCTTACATAAGGAGATTATGACATGCTAAACACATTCTGATAAGACAGACTAACAAACTACATTATGGATTACTGCAGAGGTAAGCAGCCTTTTTTGTGGATAAAGGTAACATAACAGTTTAAGAGTGTTGAGGGCCACAAATTTGAGTGAATTATCTGATGTCAAACATGGGTGGAGAGTTGTTTTTTTTTAAAATGTGGTATGTCAGTTTTGAACTTTCACAGCATTTATCTATGTTTCAGCCCAAAGTGGTGGAACATTCAGCTGTGACCAAGAGAGGTGCCAAGGACCAGAAGAAGGTATTTGTGCATAGCTTTGAGCCTACAAGTTGATCTCCTATGATTTAGCACAATGTGTTTGTCCTTGTCTACAAGTTGCAGCATAAGGCATGGAACTGTATCTCTCTCAGTCAAGGGGAAGATTCAGATGAAAATGTGAGGTAAACAGTATGGTCTCATACCTGGAGCTCAAAAACATTGATAATATTTATTTCCTAATACAAACAAGGTGCCTTATTTTAAAGATTCCCAGACACAAACATCTAACTGTAAACTGACAACTGGAAGGTCAACTCCAGAATTCAACTAACCAGAATAATCAAATTAATGGAGAGTGAAAACTGAAATATATCATGTATTCCATGTCTTTAAATGTCTACTATATTAACAGGTTATGCAGGTTACTACTCTTTCTCTTGGTTATATGAAGGGAATTGGTGAATAGATAACTGCTACAGCAAGCAGGAGTTAAGTAGCTGCAGTAGGATGTTCAGGAGACTACAGGAATGCACAGATTGGTATATGAACTCCTGAAATTTCCTGATTATGTGTTAATCCATAAAACTACTCCTGATAAACATCCTGTGATAAAAAATAGTTAATTACTCTATAGGCATTCTTCTATATCCTACTTTTTTGGAAGAAATATAACTTCTATCAGAAGACAGTTTTTAAAGTTCAAATGGTTGAAATTTGAAATAAAATAGGTATGTCTGTTGCAAAATGAAAAGGAAGGTTTATCTGAGATATTTTTATACATCATGGCTTAGGACTCTGAATCTGAAAAAGCTGCTCCAGATGAACCAGTCAAACATCACCAGATCCATCCATATGTGAAATATTCAAATTGACTATTTTATTTGTTTTACCTATAGTACAGAAATCTCCCCAGACTGCTTGCCTTGCCTTGGGAACTAACAGATAAGATTCCATGGAACTGATCAGGCTTAAATCTCTTGTAGCTGTGCAATGACTCAACACTAGTTCCCTGCTTGATTCCTCCTCCTTGCCTAGCTGGGCATTTCCCAACACAATTTAGAAAACATCAAGGCTCCTCGATGGAGGCTCCTCAAACAGAGGCAGCATCAGAATAACTGGAGCAGATGGTGATATAAGGCATTGAAACACATAACTCCATAAGTAGAGTCCAAGTGTTTCAAGCACTTGAAAGTAAAGCAAAGGCATTCAATGAAGCAGACTTCATTGATTGCCTTCAAAGACTGCCTTAATGAAAAACAACTGGCTGCAGCCTTATTTAAGAAGCAGATCTGATCCTGAAACTATGAACTTTGGAGTAATCTTGCTTGCCTCTCTGAACTTCAGATTGAATCTTGACTACTCTTCTGTCTGTTCCTGTAGAAAGTGAAACTATTCAGGCAAGCCTTATCTTCAGAGAGTCTGATTTATGTTCCTTTGCTTGTCTTTTCAGCCTTGAGTAAATTGCTTACCATTACCTAGCAATTCTGTGTGCATATGTGTGTTTGAAACTTGAAACAGAACAGTATAGAAGCCATGTGGCTGATATACAATTGGCCTACAGCAGCTGAAAAAGGAATAATGACATCTACTGCATGCCTGCAAGCTTGTTCACATAGGAAATTAGGGTGTACATTTGAGAAAAGGCCCAGTTAGCAACATTTCATAAAACAATAGCCTAGCAGGCAAATGGATAAAATTGACAGTGGTGCAGAAGACCTCAACTCCATTTAGAGAGTCCTTCAGGCCTATCACTTCAGTAAAAGCTGAAGAACTGAAGAGAGCCCTGCAGATACAATCAATTAAATAGGAATGTATTGGATGGAGAATTTTATGGAAGGCAAAAGGGACAGATGGAGAGATAACTGTTTCCAAGAAATGAAAAGAAATATATGGGTAAATGAGTAGACAGATGGCTAAGCTGAGGATATAGGTCAATTCTTACGAACCTGAGAAAAGCATTCAAGTTTGTTTCTGTTAAAAATGCTTAATTAGATTAATTAAAGAGAAGAGAACTGACATAAATACTTTTTGAGCATGAACTCAGAACATGCAATTTTCTCCATCATTTGTCCTTATTTAAAGTCTGTTCCCCGTTTCTTTCCTTCAAGAATTTAATAAAGACTATGCAGACTATAAATGTATGCCATGATATGTAAAGATACAGCTGCCTGTAATACACTTTTCTGTTACTTCTTGCATAAGCAGTACAGCTTGCAGTTAGAAATATGCTGCATTTTCCAGATTAACAAAAAAAAAAAATGAGGACAGCAAATCAAAACGTTAGGCATCAATGTGTGAGTCAATGTCAAACCTGCGCTATGTAGTCCATTCTCTGCATTCCTATAGCTCTCACTTTAAATCCCTGTAGCACCCAGCACACCATTTCTACTTGCTTAAAAAGTGCTGAATGCTAATGCTTCATTTCTAATTGCCAAATATGTGCTCCATCTTTGAGGCCTTTTAAACACTGTGTACATATACTTAATATGCCAAAATCCATTGCACTTTATCTGGATAATTGCAGAGAAAGCCAGATACAATACAAATATATCAACTTTTAATAATCACAGCTTTGTGACAGGAATAATCAGGAAGAAAAGAGCAAATGGACAAATGGGAAGCAGGGAGACTGGCTGACAGGAACAAAAAAAAGAGCAAAACACATACCACCTAAAAACAATGGGTCTATACAAAAAGAGGAAGGGCAGACATTTGGAGATTGCTCTATGGGTTGCAAGTTTAGCCAACCAAAGAATGGTGATTACCTGAGGCTGGTGAATAGAGCAATAGAAGATGACCAGGCAAAGTGAAAAGGAAGCAGAAAGGAAGGACAAAAGAGCACCACTGCCAAGAATTACACTTCTGCTTAGATCTCAGTTGTATCTTTGGTGCCCAATTCAGTCTGACATGTTGAGCTGACAAAGTTCTTACTTCTGGGAGACAGAATACTCAAATATTGATACCAAGACTTTTTTAATTCTTGTGGTTGTTGGGGTGGCCTTAATAAAAGCTTCCAATTTCATATATATCACATAAAATTTTCATCCTCTTGTTATAGCCAAACCAAAACAGATTGTTGTCTGTTGTCATATTCTATAGTTAATTCTTCTCTTCATTAAGTTTTTGACCAGAGTCACTACCTGTCAGCTTTTCCACCCCACCTTCTTTTTAGTCTTATATAAAAAATACATGTACAGACATTACAGATCCAACAGCATCAGGATACCTCCCCCCACACACTCCATTTCTCTCCTAAGGAAGAGTCAGTGATTCAGTCATCCACAATTATCTTTAGTTAAAAAACAATCGATGGAGAAAACAAGACAAAGTCCAACAGAAATTCTGGTTCTTTCTATAGGTTGCTGTGGTTTTATTTTTGCTGCTAAGAATGCTAATTGTACAGCTATTATTCAGTTGTTATGTAGCTCCAGATGTTTTCCTTCCAGATCATGTTTCTAGTGTGACTACCTCAGAAACCAATTTTGTTTTTGTTCTTTAGGAACAAAAGTTCTTCCACCAGCTAAAGACTGTGAGTACTGAGTGCCACCATGTGAGCAATCCAAGAAACTATGAGATGAGCATATGGATTTTAATGGCCTGACATGGCTGTTGTTCTACTCGCATGCTGCTCGAGAGTTGCACTTATTTTAGCAGCTGCAGAATCCAACCTCAATTTGCCCCAGATTAATATATGGGAATATTATTGGTAATTAAAAACACTAAAAATTTAGTTACCTGCCTGATGCACATTGCAGCATTGCTGTTGCTTATCCTCATTAATTCACTATCCCAGATAAGCCTACTGGAAGAAGGCAATGTTTTGGGGAGCTGTTAAGTATTCTTCTGCTATTAAGACTATCAGAGCTATATCATGGGTACCATAAATTCACTAGTTACAGCAAAACCTGGGAAGAGATCTGTTCCCATCTCCCAGTGCTTAAAAGGGAAGGAGAAGAAATAACAAGTAGCAAGATCTATAGATAATTCTAGAACTTGATTGCAATATTTAATGGTTCTGAAATCAAGATTATATTCAAAACAGCAGATACTGTGTCAACGAATTGTTCAATTTTATTTCCTTATGTTCATGAAGAAAATCATACTGGTGCTTTTTGAACTGCATCTTACCTGCTTGGTTGGTGGTGATGTTCACTGAGGCATGCTGTGGTGGGAATGGGCTTTTATTGGAAACTCCACTGACAGCTTGGATCTCAAAGGTGTATGGTGTATGGGCCCACAGGTTGCTGATGAAGACTCGAGTTCCTGTAAGCCCCAGTTGTCTTGGTACAAAATCCACATTGTCATCGCAGCGGGAGCAGCTACGGCGATCTGATCGACACTTTTTGCAGACTATGTTATAGGTGACATCATCACGACCTCCTGTATCCCGAGGTGGGTGCCATTCTAATATAATTGAAGTCTCATTGACAATAGAGATTACATTGCGAGGTCCTGAGGGAACACCTGTTAAATAACAATTTGCAGATCAAGGCTATGAAAGTAAATATATGGCTGCAGTAAAATGTATAACTTTAGTGGTACTTTAAAACATTTTATTTTAAAACACTGGAATATTTGGTTTATTTCAGTTTTGTGCAAAATATTTACAATTTAAATCAATTGCAATAATACACTTGGGAGGCGACCATACGAGTGACTGCTATATCTCTTGTGTTTTTCTAATGTGGGCTTCTATTGAGGATGGTTCAGATGACAGAGACTTTCTCATGTTCCAAATGATTTTTATTGTCTTCTCCATGATATAAGATAAACATTTCACATCCCCAAATATTCCTCTCTTGAAAAACTTGATTCAGCTTGCTCTGATCTTCCCACACCTGCCTGACCTATTACAATCAGCAGTCATGTAGGAAGAATTTTAGTAGTGTGTTTATTTTAAAATAATATTTAGTTTTTACTTAATTTCTTTTTATTTGTAAACAGGTTTGGGAGAATTATTATCTTAAAAGAGAATATAAGCAATTATAACAAATGTATTTCATACACAAATTCTCACTGATAACCTTAGCTAACAAAATGGACAAGTGATGTTCCTAAAAGAGTTTTTTACTGGGCTCATTTATTTCAGTTACCTTGAAGCATCTGATGTCAGCAAATAACCCATAGATTGTGTAGCATAATTATGTCCAATATCCAGAATAGAAGAAATGTTGTCTTTTTCCTTGCTTGTTTGGATCATTGCCTTGTGGGCTGTAGATATGTCATCAATCTTGAGTACATTCTGTCCCCATGCAACATGGTACCAATATGGTATCATTCACTTAACTATTGTCTTTGATGATATGATTCAAACTAGATTATTTTTTGTTCCTTTCAAATAATTGTACCTAACTAGAATACTAAAAAAAAATCTATTTTCTGAAAAGCACACATACACGCATGCACGCACACACACACACACACACACAGAGAGAGAGAGAGAGAGAGAGAGAGAGAGAGAGAGAGACCAACAATTTGAATTTGAAAGTCAACTCTTATGTTCTGAAAGGGAAGAGAAGCGAAGGGAGAACTGTAGAGTCCAAAGCTTTTTTCCTTAAAGTACTCTCCTGTAGGAGTGCTCTAAACTGTAGGATAGCTAAATAAGATCTGCCATTCATGCTTTGTAAATATAGTATATCTTTATATATAAAGAGTATAGCTTTTATATTATTTGCTGCTGTCTCTAGTGCTGAATAGAAAAATTATCTTGATTCTATTAGTTTTTCAGTGTAATGAGGGACTTTGGTTGTACTCCTGTCTTAGCAGGCAGCATTTGCCAAACTGAATCAGTATAATGTCATTTCTACCAATAAAGGAGAATATTTGTAGCTCAGTGTTGAAATGAGAGGACCTGTGTGTTCTCTGAACAACCAAGCTCAGAGAGCATCAAGGACCTCTCAGAGTTATTTCTCTTAGCAGAGAATACTCCATGTGGTCTAGGTATGGCTAAGGTTAATAATCTAATCTACTCTTTATCTTACTAAAAAATGGTATGGACATCTTGACATTTGCCCCCAAACCTAACCCCATTGCTTTCATTAGCTAATAGGAGAAGGAGGGAGCTAAAACGTAGGAAGCAAAGGCAAGAGTTAGAGAATTTCACTAATTTAAATGAATCCATGTCTCCAGGACCAGATGAATTATTTTACGATACTAAGGAAGGTGACTGCAGAACTATTAACAGTAATTTTTGAGAGTTCCCAGCAAACTGAGAAGTCTGGAAGACTGGAGGAGAACAAATGTCTTCCAAGTTGGAGAAAGGAAGCCCAGAAAATTGCAGCAACTCTCAGCTTTTCATCTCTCTGACCCAAAATCCTTGAACAGCTTATTCAACAGCATATTAGTGAGTACATGAATGAAACCGTAACAAATAACAAGATCCAGTATGAGTTTGGCACAAACAAATAATGTCTGACTAACTACGTGATTTTTTTAAATGTTCTTTCTCGTATCAACAAATCCAGGGAATGCTGTGAACATCTTCTTAGCAAAGTATATCTCTCATGATATCCTCATTAATAAAATGGTAACAAAATTGGTCACGTTATAAAACTGTTAGATGGATCACCATAGCCAGTGAGTATTCAAACATGATGCAATTTCACTTTAGGGAGAAGTATTAAGATTGCCAGAGGATTCTCTCTTATCAACATTTGTATTAATCATCTGGTTGAAGGGATGCAAAGTATCCAGCAAAGTATCCAGCAAATTAATTATCCAGCAAATCTATCTCTTCAGGTACTACTTGTCTCCTTCCACAATTACTGGCAATGGGTGAGGGGGGGGTTGACTAATAATGAATGGGAAAAACTAGGTGAACTTTCATGGAGGGAGGTAATTACAAGCAAAATGCTACAGGATTGATTTGATGGATGACCACTTAACTTCTAGTTTCTTAAACAGTCTGGTAGAGACCAAAAACTTGGTCTAGCTATCAGTGGCCCTACCTGTAGATGGGTGATGGGCGTTCATAGCCTAATTATATGATTGCTTCTCTTGTTCCAATTGCTGTTTCAACAGGACCTGGAGAGCAAAACGCTCTTGCAAAAAATCCACAGTTCCTATGATGGAGCTGTCTCCCCTTGGGTTCTCTGGTAAAACTCTCAGATCTGTGCCATACAAAACTTGAAGGGGATCATAGCAATTGGCATATGGAGAAAGTGAGTGAGCAATTAGGGCTGGCTTGTTCCAGCCTAGGTCTGCTGTGATTAATTTGAATTCTGCTATGTACAGTCTGACTCTTCTCTTACCCTGGTTAACCTGATGAATCCTGCAGGTCACTGTAACCTCTCTTACTGGTAGGGTTGCCAGGTGTCCACTATTTGAGTGGACAGTCCATTTTTTTCACATTATATTCACTATTTTTTTTCACAAAATAGTGGACATTTTTTTATTCAAAAGCTTTATGATGAAATGGTACGTAATCTAAAGCTGTACAGTCTACTTTTTTTACTACTTAACCCCCACCCCCGCTTGTCCGCTATTTTTTGGAAGCAGACCTGGCAACCCTACTTACTGGATTTCTGAAGTGGACCCTGAATTTAAACATGAACTGTTGATATTTATCCATAATTGGATACTGGTTTTGATAATAGGCAATGCCCACTGAGCTGTTGAGACTGTCAGTACAAAGGAAACTTGTGACTGGTTAATCAGAAATTTTGCTACTCAGGTTCTCATAAATAACTCGTATTGCACTAAGAATATTCTCCTCCTTTCTGATTCTCCTCAAATCTTTCTAGCAGGCTTCCATGACTTCTCTGTAACACAGGTTGCACTCTTGGAACTGTTGCACATGCCAGGTCTATCAAGGGTGCAGTCCAGTTCAAATTCTGCATCTGTTGCACTAGTTGGAGCGATGTTGCTGATAAATTGTGTACTTTGTTCTCTACACCATCCTGACCTCATAAAATGGTGTCCACTGTTGCTTCATCAGCCGCTATTCCTGCTTGTGGGTCAGATGCCATGCTAGGTTTTTTGTTGCACTCTATTTGAAATTTTTGCAAGTTGAGAAGATTATGTCAGGTGCAAAAAACTAGGTCCATATATACAGATTCGATTTAACTGTTTTATTCCTGAAAGCCTATGCACAGAAATCTTCATAGCTAATGATCAGCACCTGGTAAGAGCTAGGTAAATTTCAATGGCAATTAAGGGGGACTTGTTTGTGGCTATGTAACGACTCTCAATTTCTCTTTTTACTTCTCCCTTTGGCTCTGTCAATTCTTCCCCTAGACTGGATTGTTACATCTGCATTAGGTGATCATCATTATTTAGGGCTTCTTTTATATGCAATAAAAGCAAATTATTTATTTGAAGCTTGTCCTTGGTTTTTCCTCTGCTAACTCCTGGCTGCTGGTTGAGTTTTATAGGAAGAGATTTATTGCCATGCCCTAAGCAAAGCTCTGACAAGTACAAAGCAACAATGCTGATAAAAAAAATAAGTCATATTTGGTTGGTTGTTGTTCATTGACAGTACAGTATCTCTCATCTTTCAGAGTCATATGCTGAAGACATCACTTTAACATTTGAAGTAAAAATCAGGAAAAGAAATGAGGGGTTTGACACATGTAATTCACAATAAAGCCTAGTTTAGCAGGCAAGCAAACTGTTATTCTGTCCACTCTTCTCTTTCAGAAAATAGCAATAGCAACAGCATTTAGACTTATATACCATTTCATAGTACTTTACAGCCCTCTCTAAGTGGTTTACAAAGTCAGAATACTGCCCCAGTAATCTGGGTCCTCATTTTACCAACCTCGGAAGGATGAAAGGCTGAGTCAACCTTGAGCCGGTCAGGATCGAACTGCTGGTAGTTGGCAGAGTTAGCCTGCAATACTACTGCATTCTAATCATTTTTGCACCACTTCTGGTGTCTCCAAGCATTTTCCCATCTCTGTACTGACATCACATAAACACAGAAAATCTGATTTGCTTAGATTTCTGTGTCAGCTGATGCTCAACCAATCTATCTTGTAACCATCATGCTCATGACCAGACTCCAACAACTTGGTGTGCCCCTTTTCTACTTACAACTCTCCTTATTGTTTGGATAATTGTTTTAGCAATATAGTGGCTTGTTTTGCTGAAAGACATTTTAACTGGTGAATATCATTAAATTTGGATTATTTAAGTATATTTAATTGATTTGTTTGTAACCTTTAACTATAATTCTCTTTTTATCTGTATTAGTCAATACTTGAAGCAAATTCTGGATGGAGGTTAGGAGAAGAAAAGATGGACATATATTTAATTTATTTATTTATTCGACTTATATGCCACCCATCTTGCCTGGAATTAAATTTACCAGATTTTAAGTAATTACAATCTGGAAAGTAGTACATTGGGCAAGACTGCCTTAGCCTGTAACAAGGCTAGATGATGCTATTAGATCTCCAATGGATCCATATTTGCAGAAATTAGACAACCAGAACAAATCTTTTAGGTTTAAGCATTCCATGAAATACATTTCAAATTTCAAAAAAATCCACATACCTTGAAAGCAGGCATAAGCTAGCCATACATGTCAGATACAGTAAGCTCTTATTGATACTTCAATGTGTAAGATTAAAAGAATAAAATTTAGTGAAGTCTTTAAAAAGATCTCCTTTTATGTGTATTTTCTTTGAAGTTACTATGTATGAGCAACAGGGACATCAGAGTTCAGACTATACCTATTATCCATAGCAAATATCAATCTATGAATAACGAGGCACTTTACAAGGTAAGAATTTAGTTCTGATTTTCTACGGAGGCAACAGGATAAAAAGTCAATTAACTGAAGTTTTATAGCGCAGAATTCCAGTGTGGACCATACTGGAAAACACATGTACATATATAACATGAAAACTAAACAGGCAATTGTGCCCAGAAGAAAGATCTCAACACAAAGTAAACAGCATATGGGCCAAGCTTTGTTGAAAAAGAGCAGTAAGGTTATGAATCTGATAATTGGATTCAAGCTATAATATACAGTATTTAGTACTGAAATTTTCAAAATCAAAACTGAAGCCAAATGTTTCGGTTCTGGTATTATTGACATAGAAAATTGGGCATAGTTTAAATAAACCTTAAACAAGAACATTTTAGAATAATTCTTATGGCTTTAATTTCATGTGACACTAAACAGATATATGTGCTAAAACATCTACAAGTTCACTGTATTTTAGTGCATTTCTATCAAACTATATTTCATTATTTCATCTGATAATGATAATAGCAATGATCTGATCAACACAGAAGGTTCAAGATTTTCAAGACAACTGGGAAAAATGGTTTGGAGCTTTTACCCAGAAATTGTTGATTTTACAAAAGTCACTCAAGTGAGGAATATATAAAAACAACAAACAATAACCTCTTTACTTTCCTTGAATTACAAATATCTTCTAGGAAATCCCCTCTAGTGATACTATTTACTCCTATAGGGAAAAAAATCTAACAAAAAAACATTGATCTCCAAATATCTTGTCTACATTTTCAAGCTGAATAAATAATATTTATTCATGTATTTATTGTTTATATGTTCTGCCTTTCCTCTGACTTCCCCTCAACTATCCTGTGCAATAAATTCAGATCAAAATAATCTAGCAAGCCTCGTGATTAAATAGAGATTTGCAGAGGCAATCACAGGTTCCTTTTGTTTTCTTCAGAATAATGAAAGCACTGATGCAGCATCCCGCTACAAATCTCTTGGTTGTGTACATGTGACATCACAATGCATATAAAAATGGGTTAGGATTTGCATCATGATGCTATAATAATACTTGATTGTTTCCCATGCCCCAGCCTCTGGCCCCCAAGAGTGATTTCTTGAACCAGGAACTTCCTAATCAAAACACAACAACTTAACTATGAGATTGCACTAATTCCCAAAAGTAACTGTCATAATAGGGAAAACATATATCTTTGCCTTTACTAAAGATTCTGCTTACAGTGAGGAAGTGAAGAGCTCTTCATAGGGGCAACTTTATTCTTTCTCCCAAAAGTCTTAACTTCTTTACAAAAAGTTCTAACATCTGCTTTCTCATATTCTCTTTGTCTCTTCCCTCAAAATTGTCTTTGTTCCTTGTCTAATTCCAGTGTGGCAACTTCAGCAAACCCCTTTTGTAAAGCCAATGTAAAAAAAGCGTTTTCCACATCTTTCCTCTAGTTAATTATTTGTGTGTATTTTTAAATTGATAAGTCATCATCCAGTTCCTTTTGTTAATCCATTATTTCCACCTCTTTCTTGTAAGCTATCCTTTTTGAATCCATCTTGAAATTGAAGTCAACTTCAATGTTATTCAATGGGGCTTGTTCTTCTTCGGTAACACCTTCTGATTCTTTTCTAAAGTTAAATAATTTTAAAACTTCCTGTGCCCATTCATTAAAAAAATATTTTACAGTAACCATCTGATGCCTTTTAGTGTCCCATCATATTACCAATAATTTCAACGCAAAACACAACATTTTTTTAGGACAAATAATTCTCTCAATTCATTTAAAAGCATTTAATCAAGTCTATCTGAGCCCTTAATTCATTTAAAACTTTCTAAAACCAACATTGACAATCCTTTTTGCTGTACATTCAGAAAAATCTTTTTGCAATTAATCTTTACATTTGTAATTCAACTTTTTACAAAGGATTGAAGAAGAGTCATCTGGGAATTTCAACAGAACTTGCCAGTCTGAAAATTCTCAATCTTTAAAAAGTAGCAAACAAATAAATCTAAGGCATGGTTGTCAAACTCGCCACGTCATGTGATGTGTCATGACATATAGTGACTTTTTTTGCATTGCCGGTGCTGGGGTGGGCACGGCCTATGCACGATGCAACGGCCCGCAGGCTGGCAGTTTGACACTCCTGATCTAAAGTGACAAAGAGGTGAGTCTTAGGTTATCTTACAGTGACATCACATTAAAGGTGACATCACCTGCTATAAGCATCATGAAATTCCACATCTCCCAGCCAATCACAAGCTGACTGCAAAAATGCAGTTCATGTCATCTGCTGACAAAAAACAAAACAAAGCAAACACCTAGCTGTCCAGACTATATATGGGTAATCTCTGTAGAATATTCTGGTGAGATTTTGGCAAGCCAAATCCTATGTTCAAACACTGTTTTCAGCTGCCATTTGTGTTCTATTCTAGAAGAACTTCAGTAACCAATGATGGTACACCAAATGTCTAGAAATTGCTATTTAACAGCAATGCTGACCCAGTGTTTCATCCAGATAGTGGCTATGCACATTTGGTGATGCTTTTCTATCCCCCTGGCCTCCAATCCTTTTCCTTTCTTTGGCAGGTATCTACTGTAAAGGCCTGGCCTTTCTACTGATACACATTTTGTATGAGCCATCTGACACTCCCATTTGGTTCAGCAACATTGATAAAGAAACTCTGGAAGAATCTTACTTTCTGTGGAGGTGAACAGGACATTTAAACAAAATACAATAGCAGAAGTTCAGCACAGTCATTTAAGAGTTGAATGGTCTAGAAATATGGCAAATCAACACATTGTGTGTGTTCTTTTTCTTGGACTGGGTGTGTGAATGAGTACTAATTTGAAAGATTTTGTGGCTCCTTCTCCTCATTTATTTGAAAACTAGTCCTGTCATCACTAGGGATAGCTTTGCTGGACACCACATCTTTGACATTGGTGTGGAGAGGCTGCTGGTCAGTTTGTTGGGATCAAGGAAAATAATTAACTGGCAAGTGTTTCAACATCTTAATCAAAAGAAAATGAATCAAAAGCAATTTTGTTGAATCTGTCACAGCCTACCTCTACTCAAGCCTGGAGGGTTTTCCGGCTGCTGTCTCTATTCCAAATTCCCTACTTCCCTCCTCTTTCCCCTTTTCTTCATAATTACATTCAGAGAGGCACTTTGAGAGAGCTTCTCTGATCTGTTGCCATGGTTACACAGATGAAAGCGTTGTTAAAATTGCTAGAAAAATGCTGTCCTTTTAACAAAAATTCCATTCCATTTAATTTTTTTTCCTATCAGCACAGATAAAGTATTTGTCATGAGCCATCTAGCAGTAAAGGCTTTACTATGTACACAGAAGACAAAAACGGTGCTGTACTTAAAAATGTAACCATATTGAATTCATAGATACGCACTCACAGTGAAAGCTTACAGAATTGTAAAACATATTAATTCTTCCCAATGAAAAATAATGATCCTTTCTCTAGATTTCTTGACCCTTCCTCTCACCCCTGAGGGGAAAAAAACCTATCAGGTTAATTTTTATTTCTACTCTACAAATGCTAAAGTTCACTAACTCAATTTTTTCTGATCTGATGTTTTCCAGATGAGTTAGGATTAATATTTGCAGAATCTCCAGTTAGTCCAATGAGAGGAGTATTCTGGAAGTTGTAATTTCAACCCACTTGAAAGTTGCAAGACTATGGAATAGTGACTGACTGGAAACATTGGCCACTTCAAGCTTAATCCACGTTGGGATATCAGGTTGGAAGAATTTGAACAAAGTAGTCAATTAAATCTTTTTTAGTATTCTATTAATGCAGTAAATAAATTAATGAAGTAAAATTAGCTCATCTAGTCATGTTTCCTGTGCGGTTTACCTGGGAGGGCTGACAGCCAGTCACTTGATAGAAGCTTTTATCAACTTATTTGAGCATTTCGTGGCAGACTTTTGAAAAACAGACATTACAGTTTTGTTGCCTTCCTCAATGTAATTCAAAATAGAAAATCCATGTGGAAAACATATCATATTTCCAACACTGTTCAGTAAATAGATAAACCATGAGATAAACTCATAGTTTGATTCTGTTTTAAATAGGCAAATACATACTGTTCAGTAAGCTATGATTATCTTAGCAAATCAAGAGGAAGTAAGGGAGGAAAAATTTACTTGTCCTTATGTGCAGGCTAGCTCAAATTGGAAGCTGGATTGTTTAGGAATTTCCCCTCTTCTAATAAACCTGCAGTCAATGGAGATTATTAAGCTCATTTATCATCAGCTTGTCTTGGGAAGGCCAGTCAAGTATCATTAGTTAATATAAAGTTTCCAGACCTATTGTGTTTCCTTCATCAAGACCAGAAGTGGGCAACCTATAAATTCACATGCAATAACAAAACTAATTTCAAACACCATCTGCAAGAAATCAGTTTAGGCCTCTGGTAAGAGATATCTAACTTTTTCCTGCAATCAGGTCTAGCACAACTTGCTATGCATGACTGGATGCAGTTGTCTTGCCCCAGCTGACTCACCCTGGCCAACTTGCCATAGGATAACTTGCTGTATAACAATTCATTGTTCACTCAAGAGAGGGACAAAGAGAATTGCAATGGGCCTTGTCTTGCTTTAGGTTTGAACCTTCTCAAGTTAGGAGTTCTCAAGGTTGGGGCAAGCTGCAATTCTACTTGTGTCTCTCATGAGTTATCCCATATTGATTTGTCCTGCAGAGAGTTATCCTATGGACAAGTTGACTGGTGAGTTGTTGTCCCACAGGGAGTTGGTTGGGGTGAATCTACTGCTTGTGGGAGAAAAGAATCAAGAAAGAAGAAAGAATTCCCATACAATTTTGCGCTAGCCCCACCCACTCATTGTTTTAACCCCATGTACTGCCTGATAACCAACAAATTAACCTTTGGGGAATTTGACTCTTTCCAATTAGGAAGAGCCAGGGAACTCTGTTTAGGATTGTATTCAGAAAAATATGCAGCAACAGAAAAATAGTGTAATGGGAGGGGGGGAAGTATGCTACTTTTTAATATCACTAAATAAGAACAAATCTGTCATAGGCTTCTAATTGTCAGGAAAAAGAATCAGGACTATATGTTAAACTGAAGTTCAGAAGATGTATACATCTATACACAAGAAACCAGTCAACTAAAGTTCACCAATAAACTGGCACCCAAATATGAGTCAATGAAATTTAATGAAAATTGCATCCCTAGCACTAAATGAGGAACTTTAAAAGCATATTAGTGAAAAGCTCCACAAAGCAGGAAATGCACTGGAAAGGAAGTGAACAGCAGCAACAGCTAGCATACAGTACTAAATTTATTTACTCCTATGGCATGTAACAATTTGGGAACAGAACATCTGGCACCTCAAATTAAAACATTTTAAAATTAGGTCTTAACGAGCAGAAATAAAAACCAACAAATTGACTTTTTTTACATACAGTACTTCTCTAGTAAGGCATAGTGTAAATCAGCTATATAACAAGAGGCAATAAAAACAGATTTATTTACTACACTTCCTGTTACCAGTGATCAAGCAGAATATGGAAATTAATCTCTTATTCCAAACACACATTAGGCAACTCATAACTACAATGCAATTACCTACAGAAGCATTATGCAGAAAGTAGTATGCTAATATAGACTTTTGTGTAAGCAAGCTGCAAAGGAAGTTAGAAAGGTCAACCTCTTCCCTGGAAATGTAAGAGAGCCCAGCAGTCTCCAAGCAGTAAAAAATAATTTTCAAAATGTCTCTGCAATATGGTATTGCAATAAATCAGACAAATTAATTCCAAAATATTAATTTGTCCAAAACAATATTAAATTACAAATGAAATGTAAATTGAAATAACAGATAATGGTAGAAATCACACCGAATGCAAGGCTGAAAAATCAAGAAGGCTATCAAGGGATGCTTTTTCCCCAATATGGGATTGTCGACCCCATTGTCTTTTGCTCCCTTCATAGATATTATAGGTAATCCCATTTCTTTGGCACATTGAATGCACACATATTCAAGTTAAACTTCAGAGATCCTAAATTTCTAGCTTTGGTGAGCCAACAGACTAAGTACTACAATTAATGTATCTCTTATGAAGAGATAGTATTTATGTCTTAAATGTTTAAAAAAATGATAAATTCACATGAAAAGAAAATTACTACTAATGATGAAAAATCATTAAGGATTTATTTTGTGTCTAATATAACATAGATGCCAATAATCTGAATGATAGTCATTTAGAAAACTCAAAGTTTTCTTCTTTTTATTGTACACTTATTTCTGGCTGTCATTAACATTTAATGGTTAATATCATCCATCCCTAAATTGTAAGCCTTTGTTCCCAGATCTTGTAATAATAGTTGTTGATGAGTTTTCTTTTTCTTTTTTTCTTGCGTTTCCACTACTGCTGTTATTCTGCTAGGAAATACAAATTTTGATGAGATCCTTTTTGTTGTTGCTGCATGTTAAAGAATTTTTTTTCTTCTTAAATAGACTTCCTATATTTTTAATCAGCTATGTATGTACTGGTCAGAAAGCTAAGGGTTAAAAAACATTTTTCAGTCTATTAAAAATAATTTTAACAAGTTTATCTTTTATGTGTACATATTCTTCAAAAATAATTTGGACATGATGTGAGCAATTCTCTGCTACTCATTAAATCAGCCAGACTTTTTTTAGGCTTCCGTGCAGATTTGAAAAAATATGTAGTTGTCACCTTTTTTAGGAATTGTCTGCTGAAAGTTCATTTGACTTTTAAATCTAAACCTGAAAAAAAAAATCAGACTGCTGTAGTAAATGCAGGAAGGTGTTGAGCTGGCACTTGTTTGATGTTCAGTGTCCTTCTAGAATCAGTGTTTCTCAACCTTGACAATTTTAAGGCATGTGGACTTCAACTCCCGGAATTCCCCAGCCAGCATTGCTGGCTGTGGAATTCTGGGAGTTGAAGTCCACATGCCTTAAAATTGTCAAGGTTGAGAAACACTGTTTAATCTAGATAATTTCCCAAAACATGATTATCGCTATGGTTATCATGCAGGCTATTCCTGAATGTTTTTTCTCCAGATCTATTTAAGAAGAAGGATCCCGTTAGCTTTGAAGCCAACCTGTTTTCAAAAATAAATACTAGTACTTACTAGTACAAGCTACCTCAGACGGATCAAAGTCAGACCGGTAGTATCCGTTGCGACAAGTGCAGATGGCAGCAGCTTCTGATGTGGAGCGACTATTGGGAGGACATTGTGTGCAGATTCCTATTCCTTGATGAGCTTTGAACATCCCTGCTGGGCAAGCTACAAGAGGAAAGAAAAGACACCTTTTTTTGAATCAAGATTATATAGCACACACACAAAAATTAAACTTGCTTTGATACATGTTACCAAAAATTGTTGAAAAATGACATTATCATAGTTTTAATGTAGCATTTACTCCTCTAATTTTAATAAAATTCATGAGGAAATGTCTTGAAAGCAGGCAAAGAGATAACTAATCTATGGATAACTAATCTATGGATGTCTTGGATTGACTTTGTTGCTTATTCACTTTGCTTCTAAACCACATAAAAACTACAGCTGTCTGGTAAACCCAATAATGAAAAAGGACAAGAATCAGGATAAATCATCAACTGCAGTTATAATACAAACAGCATTTATAACATCCTCATAGTTAAACATTGTTAAGTTATAAAACCCCTGACTGTATTAAATACTTAGAAAAATATTAATATTTTCTCTTGTCATTGAAAAAAAATTAAACTAGACCCCTGACAAATATTTGTAGGAAATGAATTCAATAAACATGGCATTTCTACTGAAGTATCCTTTCTCTTTTTAACTCTAAATTCATTTAATTTGATAGAGGCATCTGTAGAATAGACTTAGATGAGCACATGCATTCTAGATTAGATTAATGTTTAAGAAACCTTTTTTCACAATTTTTCAAGCTAACTGAAATGGATAATGCCAGGACTTTGTATTGAACCCAGAACGGAATCATAGCTACTGCAATTGGTAAAGAACAGGCATAGAATGTGATCATGCTGTATGTTCCGATTAGCGATCTAACTGCCCTATTTTAAAATCTGCAAAAACTCACAACTTTTTGGTAAATATTTTATGAAAGAGTCTGAAAGTTTCTGAAAGTAGGAGACAGAAAGCACCATATTTGCAGCAATCCCTAAGTAATAGGAATTGGTTCTGGGTCTCCTTAATGCCAAGGTATTCTTTTATGTTGTTTTAACAGTGAAATGGGTGGCATATAAATTTAATAAGTAAATGAATGTTTATAGCAATCTGAGGGGCCATATTTTTTTGCATTTATAATATTAAATCTGAAAAGTTATCTGATCAATTTTTTTAACATGGAATTCAGGGCTGTGAACTAGTCTGAGAAATAAAAAAAATCCAGAAGGAAGTGGCAAACAACCTCTCTGTAAAAAATCACATATATCCTTACAGTCATTAGAGATAAAGCTCAATTCAAGGGCATATTTAATTTTTTAATACCATAACGGACAATTCTTCAAAATCCAGTACAATTCTCATTCAATTTATTATTGTACCATTCTGCCAGCTGAATTGACCAGCAATAACTCCTAAGGGAGCTTATTCATCATAAGCATACTGATGACATATACACTGACCTTTCTATCCAAGGAATTTTGGTGATATGTTATGATGGAAATCCTGACCAGATCCTGGAAAGTGGAAACTATCAAGATTTGGAAAGGGTCTAAAAAGTTGATGTCCAATCCCAGCAAGACTAAACTGGTGCTTGTATGGAAACCATCTGGTTTTTTTGTATGCTCATGTGGTGCTCTAGATACAGTAGTTCTGAGAATCATGGAAATAATTAGATGGAGGCTGCGCTCACTTGTTGGCAGAAAAAATTGCTTTTCACATATAACACTAGTACTATAGGCTTTCCATTAGTTACCACAAATTTCTATGTGAAATTCAAAGTGTTACTTTTCATGCACAAAGCCCAATTATAATTCTAGGATTATTGCTTTGAGTAGAATCTATCCACTTAATCTACACATCTCATGGGGTGACCCTGAAAGTTCACTACATGGGAGATTTGGAGGCAAGGACTATAAGCCTGTGCTTGTCAGTAATGGTCTCAATTTTCTGGAACAGCTTTCCCAAGAGATCCTTATGGCATTCCCATTTCCCCATATTAAGGAATGTGTTCAAAACAGAGTTAACACGTCTTACCAATTTAAGATCAATGGATACTCATCATCACATTTTGTTTCATGATATACTGTATTAACTTATTTTAGTTTCTGTTGTAAATCACCATGAATATTCAGAGGGCTTAACATTATAAAAGTTAAACAAAGACCGAATATCCTGCTTCTACTAAATATCCTACTAAAGTAATTCAGATAAATATCTGTTTGAAGAATTCTAGTAAAATATCATTTTCAAGCTTGCAAATGGAATTATTCCATTTTAATGTCTTATGTGCTCATGGCTAGATATGAATGGTGTTGTAACAGTTTGTTTCTTTCACAAACTACCCTAAAACTATCCCAAAGGTGTTTTTTTCAAAAAGCAACTGGACTTTCTTGTTTTTCTTCAAAGACATCTGAAGCGAAATGTCTTCGAGGAAAACCAAGAAAGTCCAGTTACCTTTTGAAAAAGCACCTTTGGAACAACCATGACCTGGATGACTAAGAATCTCCATAGACATTTACCCTAAAACTGCTATTGCTGTAATTCTTATTCAATTTTGATGCAAACATAAATGGTGGCACTGGCAACTAGTCTAACTAGTATTATTTCCAAGTTAATCAATGCTTTGTACTGATCTGTTAGTATAGTAAAGATTTTTACTATTCATTAATGGTACAATGATAATATGAAACTCTTGCAGTTATAATCGATAGCATTAGCTGTTGGTGTTCATTTGGATTCATTTGTAATTTCTCCTTTTTCTGTGTAGTAGCCTTGGAATCAGGCATCTAAGACATCCATGCAAAGCCACTACTATTTATCAATACTTTTATAGCACATATATTTTTATATGGCACATTTCTTCAGAAGTTCAGGCCATTATGTTTAGCTAACCCTGCATAAATGATCAGCTGTCAAGATTTTAGTAGCATGGCATTGCAACCTCAGTTCAGATCACCGAGAGCAGGGGGTCAACCTATTTTTCAAAGCACCCAAAGGCCAGATAAGGAATAATGAATGGAAACTGATCAAGAAGATATTCAATCCAGAAATAAGGAGAAATTTTCTGACAGTGAGAACAATCAACCAATGAAACAGATTGCCTTCAGAAGTTGTGGGAGCTTCACCACTGGAAGCTTTCAAGAAGAGACTGGACTGCCATCTGTCAGAAATGGTATAGAGTCTCCTCCTTGCGTGGGGGGTTGGATAGGATGACCTACAAAGTCCCTTCCAACTCTGTTATTCTACTCTATTCTAACTAACTATGTTATAAATGTTAATATTTTCAATCCAATTGGTAGCATTGGCAATGGGGCAGGAATTTTTTTGTATTTGTTTTTAACCAAGCCACTAGAATTCAATATTCTGAAATGCCTTGCTCTAGTTTTCTAATGCTAAGATAGAAATGTAGAATGACACAAGGAAGGCTGAGGCAGATGAGATCTCATCTTAATAAGATAGGTGAGCTAAAATTAGTAGTTAACATGAGTCCAGTGTGAATTTTTTGTTTGGAGTGGGAGGTTTTGAAGCTGAAATAAATAAGCAAATCTAAAATAAGTATAAGAAACATTAACTTGACATGGAATCGTCTGTTATAATCATAATGAAGGATGATTTGCCATTAAGAACAGAGAATTACGTAGCCTACTGTAACACATTTCTATTCATTTTGGTAGGCTGTGAATATCTGATTTACATAATAACTGAATTATAATATGCTTTACATGCAGAATATCCACATTGTGAGACAATAATCAAGATTCAATCCTTGTCACAAAAGGTAGATAAAGAAATAGGTGAGGATGGGTAAAAGAATAAGAGAACAAGGCAAGAAACTGTCTGGAGAACTGTCACATTCAACTTTCAGTTGTTCAAAGATCTCTTCTTTGATCACTTTTAACAGTTTTTCACTATTCATTTGAAGATGTCTCTATATTCATGAAAGCCAGCTATAAAATCTTTTAGCTTATCCCAAATTGCAAGCATTTCTATACAGTAATATCACCTTAATATGTATTCAACAGAAAGTTAGCAATACATTCATAAACAGAAAAACTAGAGCTCTAGAGCAAAGATACAACTAGAGCAGATTGGATCTTTGCATATATCTACCAACTCTGCATACTTTGTGATGTCCAGCACAAAATGCCAATGATGGACAGAAGTGCTTGCTCCAATTACTATGGAAGATGCCTAGCCCAAAGTTGAACTAATTGTATTTTCTTTTCTCCCCAAAAGTCTTTATTTATGTATCAGTTACAATATGAAAGGAAACTGATAGATCAAAGGTGCTGTAAGGTAGTAGCTCTGAAGTTTATAATCTAAATTGCATGTATAACTGAATAAGAGAAAAACAGTAAAAGAGCTCATTGAGCTGAGAACACTAACCGAAGTGATATGTAAGCAGAAAGGCAGCTATCAAGAAATTAGATCTCTGTCAAAATAGGACGTGAGGAAAAAAAAGTTTTGAAAAAAGAAAAAAATGGTCTTATTTTTGAAAATGCTCCTTTCAGAATCCCAAGTGATTCAAATACTGCAGCTATTAGCTAAAATAACAAAAAAGGATCCTTATGATTCTACCAACTGGAATTATATATTCTGGGTTCAGCTGTTCTTACCATCCTTTTATTTCTAGTTTAAATGATAAAAACTAGAGATAATTTTATAAATCCATTTATGCATTTGGTCTATACAGTGTTTAGGATTTGATTCTAAAATGTACTTGGGAGAGTATGGGGGTACAAACATAGCACCTGTCTATCACTGTCAATTAGCTGCATCTTTTCTTGCACTAATATAAATATTGGCATAATTGGTTAGTTCTTACTTTTTCCTGTAATTCATAGATCCCATAACTGCTATATTTATGATTTATCTGAACAGGCAAAGGGGACAGGCACATTTGAAAAGGAGGATAAATGGGAGGAAAAACAGGATACACTGCCTAACTTTGTGACAAAAATTACAGTAAAGAACTGCCCCTTCAAGTATTTAAGACTACATGTAAATGAAATTATTTTTTCCAACATCAGGAAGACTGGTTTTTCAATCACAGAAATGTGATAGAGCCAGTAAGGAGACAAAAGCATTCAGCATGTAGCTGATTAAGGTACAAAAATTCCAGACAATAGATTCTGGAGATACTGACAAGGTCATAGAACAGAGCTTATTAACTTGTAGTTAGCACTTATTTGGGAAGGGCTGCATTGCACAGAAAAGCTGCTCAGGAAAAGATTTTTTGTGATACTCAAAGGTACTGGACAATCTTTGATTGTAGGGCTAAGTCTGCCAAATGGAGTATATGATGACAAAAAGGATGATCTGTCTTCTTTTTCCAAGACATCCGGTAGCCCTAATTCTATTCATTTCCCTCTGTTCCTTGTGGGGTCCTTGATGCTCTCTGAGCTTGGTTGTTTCCTTGCAGACATTTCACTACCCAAACTAGGCAACAACATCAGTGCTAGCTCATTACAATCCTGAGCTACAAATATTATCCTTATTGGCACAGGACTATTCAAGACCAGCCTCAAATTAAGGATAGGAACTATAAACTATAGAAACCTAAATCTCCTCATAAAAGTTTGTAAAATGGAGAGAGTCATAGGCATAGTGGGAGAAACTTTTCCAGTTGACTTACTAACAGATTGAAGTTTTGCAATGGGCTAATTTTATGAAAATGCTTGTGCCTTGTTCTCAACACTCTAAATGTTCCACAATCCAAAGTGTTGCCAGTCCAACCTGTTTCTTCTTTCTTTAGTCTTTTTTTCCCAGAATAAGATACCAGAGAGCTTTGAAATGAGATGAGGGAAACTGAGACTGGTAACCAAGAAGCAGAATCTGGGTATTCAGACTTATTAATACTGAATTCCCTGGGGAATTCCTTGCTATGCAGTACTTAGTGCTCTCTGAGCTTGATTGGTTGGTTGCAGACATTTTTGAATAGATAATGAATTACCACCCTAATCCATGATTCAACCCTGAGCTATGGTATATTCTCTTCTCTTGGAATTCCTTGATAGCTTAACACAAATTATACCATTAGGAGGAAGGGGCAGGCCTGCTAAAATTGGTTTTGCTCAATTCTTTATTTTTCCAATGTCAAAATAATATTATCTCACAACTCTGAAAAAAACCTCAACATAGTTTTAAACCTCAACTTTATATGCAATTTTATTAATAAATTAGTTTGCCCTTATAAAATCAAATTGTGCCTATTATTTCCATTTATTTGCTATCATGCCTACTTCAATAGTGTGTATAAATTGTTTTAAGAGACTTGATCTACAAAAAATTGGAACAGTATAATACAAATATTAAAATGTAATTGCATTTCAATCTGCATATTGATTTGGAAAGTGCAACTCAACAAGTTTCTCTCCTCATCCCTGACTATTGAAATATAATCAATACCTGCTGATAATACCTACTTGTCCTTTCCCCTGATATGTGGACTACACATGCTTTCTACTAGTAATGAAGTAAATGGGGGTTACTGATGTTAAATCCTGAAAACATAGCAAATAGAATGGCTGATTTGAAAACAAAGATAAAAGTTTAAAAGTGAAAGCTAAAACCATTCACCTATTAAGATTCTACTGAAAGAGGTGGTTTATCAACCCACTTTCTAAATATTGAGAGAATAGGAGCAAAACAGAATTTCCAAGAAAATGTGTTCTATAGCCTAAGGTCAATGATGGAAAAGGTCCTCATGTATTTCATAGATGTGCCTCTGTAGTTCTATGCATCTTCTTACAAACTTTGTGGTCGGACAGATTTGCAATAGGAGAAGCAATTCCTCATGTACAGTAATCACACTTTATGATCCTTGAAGTTTTAGAGGTCACCTTAAATTACCTATGGTAAGCAACTAGTAACCAGTATAGATTTTCAGTTAAATCATTATGTGGTCCCTGCTACTTGGATCAATTAGTATGAAAGCCACCATGTTTTCAATCAATTGCATCTTCCAGAAACTTCAATAGAAAAACAGAACCACATCACATTTTTGGAATATTGGAATGTAATTAAGCATGAATATTTGTAGTCAATTTGTAGACCAAATTCATTATGTATTATGTATTAATTATGCAATACTGCTGCTTACCACAGCTATTACTAGTAAATCCAAAGTCAGCTGGGAATGAAGCAGCACTTCCAGAATGCAAATTTCTTATCTCAGGTTGAAGGTAGACTTATCCAAAACAGTCACTCAGTCACTCAGTGCATCTTGTCTAAATTTCATTTCGTCTTTGTTTACTTTCACCCACCCCATTCTCTAATTTAATCAATATTCAGGATTCTTCCATGGCATTTTCTTCCTTGTAGCTGGATGTAAAAAACAGAACACCTGGATGTAATGAACATCCTGATAGCACCTCACTTCCAAGCTTTAGGTGTCTGCTCCAGTAGTTTCTTATAGAACCTGCAGAATAAAAGGCACTGTTGGATACTATAAACCCCATTAAACCCATCTTAAAAGATTAGAACCACTGTAAAACAATATTTAAAGACCCAATGCTGCCTGATCATTTAAAAAAATAACATTATCAATAGTATTAAAAAAAACTATTGTAAAGTCTAAAAGAACTAGCAAGGTATGCCTTATCCACTTTCTGGTGGAGGCCATCCACTAAGGTGACCAAAGCCTGATTGAAATAAGATAATTAATATCATCCACATGTATCCAGACCTATATGACCATTTTTGTTTTTATCCCATCTTTATTATTTTTATAAATAACTCAAGACAGTAAACATACCTCATACTCCTTCCTCCTATTTTCTGACAAAAACAAACCTGTGAAGTGAGTTGGGATGAGAGAGTGATGCACCCAAGGTTACCCAGTGGACTTCCATGTCTAAGATGGGGCTACAACTCACCATGTCCTGGTTTCTATTCTGGTGCCTTAATCACTAGACCAAACTGACTCTCATTACTTTCTCAATCACTTTCTTCCTGATATGGAATATTTGAGATTGACCTATAATTGCTCAGACCTCCCAGTCCATGGAAATTTTATACATCGGTACAAGTTTAGGAAAGGGGATCACTTCTCACCTGTAGTGAGCTACTGATCATTTCCCTTAATTATGGATGTGATTCCATTCTGGACAATTTTAGTAATCAGAGGGGATAAAGGTTGAATCAAAGGGAATGAGCTGTCCATATTCATGAAATTTGGAATATGAAAAGAACCAATATCACTTATAAGCCGTTGCTGAGATTACATTCCTATAATTTTTCTCCAAATCTGGAATCCAACTGAAGGTAGTTCAGGTAATTAAAAAAAATCATGTGAATTACTCACAATGAGCCAACCAACATTTTTACCCCTCTCTCTCCAGCAAATACATGTCACTGTGAAAAGCTAATTATTTGTTTTGATTAATGATTAGGAATTAACATATACATGCAATTAATATGTTAGCCTTGTATCAGCAGTTGTCTATTGTATTGGTTCTGTATTGCCTGTTAGTATATTTTCATTACAACACCTCCCACTCCCACACACACATACCCTATGTTTGATAGAAAGCTCACATAAGTACTATCCATTCTTCCTAGGCACTAACACATCACTTTTTCTAGTCTGAGCTAGGTATTTGCTATCCTGATATGGAAAACTAAAGCCAACACAATGGAAGCAAAACGTTTTCACTTTTTGTTACTTCTAGTGCTGCTTTTTCTAAAGGAAATCAACATTGACTGTTCTTTGGAAGGACAGATGAAGCTCAAATATTTTGGCCACCAAATGAGAAACGGACCCATTGGAAAAGGTTAAGAGGTTAAAAGGAGAAAGAGATGGCAGAGGATGAGTTGGTTAGATAGTGTCATTGATATAGTAGACATGAGTTTGGGAAAACTGTGGGAGATAATGGGCAACAGTGAGGCCTGGTGTGCTGTGGTCCATGAGGATGCAGGGAGTCAGGCACAACTTAGGAACTTAACAACTGCTGTTTTAATGGAATACCATCAACCGTCTTTCCTAGACATTGGCAGCCTATCTATAAATGTTCATGTACTTTTAACATCACTTTTAGATTATTGTACTGTGCTATGTACGAAGTATTCTTATGCTTGATCCAGAAGCTATAGCTGATTCAAAATATCAAAAAGTTGCTTAACATGGTACCTGGTCATGCACATATGACAACTTTTATAAAGCAACTTCGCTGGCTACAAATATACTATAGAATGAAATTCAATATTTTGCTTTTGACATACAAATGTCTATATAATTTAGAATCCTTATATCTTTCATGTTACAGCCCTATCTCTAAAATCATCATATGAAGTTTTTTTTTAATAGAATGAAACCTTGCTATTACTCATGGTCCAATGAAAAAATGTACAAAAAGAGATGGTTTGCATCCATCAAAGAAAGGGACTGAGTTACTTGGCAATAAATTCACAGATTTTCTGGAGGAATATTTAAACTAAACAATGGGGACAGTGAGTTAATTGATACAGAACTCTTGATAAGATAGAAAAATGTGGGTTAGACAGCATCACCACCAAATGGAAACGTAGCTGGCTGACTGACTGTACTCAGGTCCTCAATGGAACTGCATCTACATGGAGGGAAGTGTGTAGTGGGATGGCTCAGGGCTCTGTTCTAAGCCCAGTACTCTTCAACATCTTCATCAATGATTTGGATGAGGGGACAGATGGGGAACTCATCAAATTTGCAGACGATACCAAGCTGGCAGGAATAACCAACACTCCAGAAGATAGGCTTAAGATACAGAATGATCTTGACAGACTTGAACACTGGGCTCTATCTAACAAAATGAAAATCAATGGTGAAAAAAGTAAGGCAAGAAAAAACAAATGTACAAGTATAGTATAGGTGGCACCTTACTCAATAGTAGTTACTGTGAGAGGGATCTTGGAGTCCTAGTGGACAATCATTTAAATATGAGCCAGCAGTGTGCTGCAGCTGCCAAAAAAGCCAACACAGTGCTAGGCTGCATTAACAGAGGGATAGAATCAAAATCATGTGAAGTGTTAATACCACTTTACAATGCCTTGGTAAGGCCACACTTGGAATACTGCATCCAGTTTTGGTCAACATGATGTAATAAAGATATTGAGACTCTAGAAAGAGTACAGAGAAGAGCAACAAAGATGATTAGGGGACTGGAGGCTGAAACATACAAAGAACGGTTGCTGGAATTGGGTATGTCTAGTTTAATGAAGAGAAGGACGAGGGGTGACATGATAGCAGTGTTCCAATATCTCAGGGGTTGCCACAAAGAAGTGGGAGTCAAGCTATTCTCCAAAGCGCCTGAAGGCAGGACAAGAAGCAACGGATAGAAACTAATCAAGGAGAGAAGCAACCTAGAACTAAGGAGAAACTTTCTGACAGTTAGAACAACCTGTGGAACAACCTGCTTCCAGAAGTGGTGAATGCTCCAACATTGTAAGTTTTTAAGAAGAGACTGGACAGCCATTTGTCTGAAATGGTATAGGGTTTCCCACCTGAGCAGGGGATTGGACTAGATGACCTCCAAGGTCCAACTTCCAACAACAACAACAACAACAATAATAATAATTGTTAGTAGTAGTAGTAGTAGTAGTAGTAGTAGAAGTAGTAGTAGTAGTAGTAGTAGTAGTAGTAAGCCTTCCCTGGGGTAGCATTGCTACACATTTCATTTTTTACACATTGTTTACCAACCATTTACTTTTAAATTATATAATGTGTGTGTGCACAAGCTCAAACGTTCACTTAGTATTTGAATAGTTTAGAAGGCCTCTCTGATTTAATTCACCTCATCAAATTGTTTTGGCAGTTAAATTATTTGATTTATAGATGCTTTGAACCAAAGCTTTAGGCAGCTCTATTATCTACATTCCTATGCGTTTAACATAATTCAAAATGGGACTTGAAAAATGGCAACTATTTTTTTTCTTATAGAGATGAACACTAATATTGTTCATTCTTCAGGCTGAATGTGCACAATTGAAGAATATAAATACTGTATATATCTGGCAGCAGAAAACTATGCAGATATATATACACAAAGTTTAAAAAGTACTAAGAGGGAATGCCATCTTTGGAGAAAGGAGAAAAAAAAACACAGAATGGAGTTAAGGTTAAAACAAGCATTTTGCTCAACTATTATTCAAAGTAGTAAGCCAAATTTCTAGAATTATAATTTATTTGTTCTGTCATGGGATACACGATTTGAAAATTTTTAACACTAAAACCTAAACAAAAAATTAAAAGGTAATGTTTGTAAGCAAAAGGATGTTTATGTTCAACATACAAAAGAGAATGGTGTCATCTAATCAAGAATTACTAATAGGAAAATACACAAACCATTTTTTTACAGATATCAATTTACAGGAATATAACATCCATCAATACTACTTTGTCTAGCGTTTACCTCTGTTCACAAATCCTTGCCCCCACATGGTGACATTTCTTCCTTAAGAAATATGTTAAATATCTCATACATCTTGCAGTGATAGAGATAAAAAGAAAGTTTTCTGCTCCTCAGGATATGAACCATCACCTCACTCTGAAGGAGGGGAAATTAATAAGAGCAAACTGAAGCAATCACTTTGAAGCAATTTCCTTGAGAAAGAGTAGGCCACCTAATCTTTATTGAAATTCTTCAATATCTAATTCAAAACACAGAAAAGTATCTTGTTCTCCCAGATAGTAGAAAGGATTCCAAATATGCCACATAAAGAA